>NC_091989.1:151747915-152047915 GCF_044704955.1 Pristiophorus japonicus
ACCGCGATGATTATGGAGACCTGTTCAGGACAGTATTGAAAGGTGCCCCAAGCAGTGGTGGGCACACTGATCGGGCGCAGAATGAACGAACCTCGTTGGGGGTACTGCCGGGAAAAGTCCTACCTTTACAGCGGCTTCACCGCGCCGTTTCTGGGGGAAGTGAATGCAGCTCAATATGGCTCGGAGGGAAAATCATTGGACGTGGCGGCTGATCGATTTTTTTCGATCGACCGCCCAAACCCCAAGGTAGTGCTTCTTCGGGAACGGTGAATTTTGAGCCCAAAGTGTCTGTAAACATGTGCTCAAACACTAGCTCATTGCACTTTAATGCCTGCATGAGAAAGCTATGCCTGTCTATGTGTGTTCATGTTTCGAACCGCTGACTTAGAATGCCGTAAGATAAATTGCATTTCAATTTTAATAACTTTGTATCTTCCTTAATCAGACATCAAATCATTTTGTAGTGAGAACTTGCATATATGCACGCAAAAACAAGAATGAAAACAGTTACCACTTGTGGAAAAACTTAAAAATGGCAAGGAGGCATGATTAAAAACTAATCTAATTTGAGTGAAATAAATTGCTAAATTTTAGAAAATTTTGCCCTACAGTTCACAATGACATTTAAAAAGCATCGGGATTGTTTTCTCTTGCCAATTTTCTCCCTTCCTCTTCTGAATGTGTTGACTCTGGAGTACAGTTCCAGGAGTGCCAGTTGCCTTCAGGTACCTCAAGCAAGTTGTTGTTCATGCATGAGGCTGTTTGACCACACACTCACTCAACCTAAGGACACTGTGTCCAGTTGTGTTGCCGTGCTGCCTTCACGACTAAGATCAGGGATCAAGTCTGGGACTTTCTGATGAACTCCACTTTTACATTTATGTAGCATCCTATTGTGTCGGTCCGAAGCATCGCAAGTGCTTCACAAGCACTAAATTACTTTGCAGTGCAATGATTTGTCATGTAGACAAACTGAGAAATATGATTTTGTAGCTTACTGTGTAAAAATGCATTTTGCTAGTTGAGTGAAGTCCATCAATTTTAGACATTTATATATTCACATTTTTAGGGTTTTTTTTCCTGGTCCTTTCTTCCTTTCACTTCTTGCCTGAAGATGGGGGCCCCCAAGGAGCTCTCTACCAGTGCCTTGACTTAGCAAATACTGTTCATTTGTGATTAGATGGTGAATACCAGCAAGATATTTGACCACAGGAAGCATTACAGCTGAGTCACTGACTTCCAAACGCACACTTTGGGCTGAAATCAGTTGTAACTGGGAGCTCTACCTTCCCATCCCCCTTCCTACCCTGAGTGTATTGTACCCTCACTGCAGTCATGGCTTCCAATTGTGTATTGTTAATGGATAATTACTACAGTTCTGATCTTTATCACAAGCAACTTGAGTAGGCATGGTCACTCCTTAAATGAAAAGGTGGGAGAAATACATTATTCAGCATAACTGAAAGTGACAACACTTAAAGATACACATCCAGCGTTGGACTGAAATACCAGACTTTTCGACTTGCTTTCCTCGTTAAAGGAATGACCCATTTTAAGTGATATCTAACCTGACCCTAAGGTTGCTGCGCCCCATTTAATCTTGTCCCTTGATCTTTTTACATGAGAGGACCTTAGAATGGTTCTGAATGAACTTATCAGAAATATTTTTGTTGTAGAGGGCTGAACTTGTGCAAGAACAAAAGAAATCCATTTGTTAGATAAATGGTGCTGACAGCAACTGTTATTTTCTGTGACTTTATCAAAAGCAAACAGCCTGGATACCTTGCAGAATTTGGTTAATGATCCTACTGATAGGAATTATTCTGATAAATTTACAGTCACATGATCAGGCGAAGTCCAATTGAATTGAGAGACTCGGGGCCGATGAGAAGATAAGATAATCAAATTGCATTAACGTGGATACTGAAGCAAACAAAGCAGCAATGCTATAGATACCAAGATAGGCAGGAAAATGGACTTTGTTACAGCTGATAATGAAAGATCATTTGAACTATTAGTGTCTAATAGATCATTGAGTTTCACTTCTAGAGAATAGCAGGCAAGAAAACAATTTGGAAGGTACAGAGCTGCAGTTTGCCAGGCGTTCATGTTCCACAGAGGTAGCCAAAAATGCTTTGATTTTCAAAAATCCTGCTCGATCACTGAATTAGTTTGACAGCTATTTGTCGAGTTCCATGGATTAAAAGCATTGCTTTTTTAAAATTTTATTTGTTTCGTTGGAATGAGCTTTGATCCCCGAGGTGTTTAGTACCATCTGATTTTCCTGGTGAGGCTGTTTAGTAATTGTAACCACATTAGTCGCTTATTCTCGATTGGAGAGGTAATATCCTTTCTTTTTGAATCCTTGCCTTTTGGAATGTCCTATCATGAGTCATTACCCCTCCTTATTAAAACATTTCTTTAGGCTTTCTACTGTTTTCCCAGCAGATTCTTGACAACTCATTTCACGGTCTCTGAATTATCATAGGCACTAACAAGGAAAGGCCAAGAATTTGTTTACTTGGAGAATTTAGTTTATATACTTTTGTATTTGTGTTACAAAAAAAAGTTGTACATCCAACCATTCAAATAGAACATTACATAAAATTCATGGCAGATGCTATCACATGGTCTGAAGTATTGTAAAAAAAATTTATATAGGTTGAACCTCTCTTATCTGAGACTCCTTAATCCAGCACCACCCCTCGTCCGGCACCATTCCCGGCTGCCAGGTGACATAGGTGCAGAACGCGGTTGGTCAGAATCCTACTCACCAATATAATCTTTCTCCTCGATCGGCTGCCTCCACCTCGTCGCCCTGCTGGAACTCCTGCAGCCACAGTCCTCGGGCCGGCCGCTCCTCCTCATAGCGCTCCCTCTGAGGGGGCCAAGCCAACTCTTCGGGGCCCACTTCGGGCCGCCGACCTCCTCTCTTCACCCCCCCCCCTACCAGCCGATGACTTCCCTGCATCCGGCAAAATCTCTCATTCGGTACAGGCCAGGTCCAGAGGGTGCCCGATGAGAGAGGTTCAACCTGTGCCACCATTTTAATCCCTGCAGCAAAATGATGTACACTCTTCTGGCCCTCTGACCTGAGCTGTTGATTTGTGATACAGGAAAAGTAAGTTCATAAATCCATTTGTAAGGGCAGCCATGGGTTAGAATAGTTGCAGAAATTTGGAAGAGTCAGGAAATTATTGCACAGGTGGTTCATCTTCTGATTGGTTATATGCTTGTACATTTCACCAAATCTGTCCGCAGGCCTTCAAGTTTAGGCCAGTCATCAGACTACAATCCAAACGTGCAGAGATGACGACAAACAGGTGACATGATTATTCTAGTGTTGCCAACCCTCGAGGATTATCCTGGACACTGCTACAAGCGGGAGGGGGGAGGTGGCGATGATCACAAGGGAATTAAAACAATTGTGTGCTTTTTTTTGAACACCTGTTTATCAGTTGTAAGTATATTGGTGATGGGGAAAAGGCTGATCATAGGATGAAACCTCCAGGAATACATCCAAGTGGATTATTCTGAGGTAAATGTTGATGCTTTTGCCATAATTTGATCATTTGTAACTTACTCAAAACATACTGTAATTGGAAATCTGGATTGTTTTATCGCATGTTGAAAATAGCACAATATTTGATTGCTTATTTCTCTTAGAGAATCAATTTCACGCCTCAGTAACTTGTTTTTTTTAATCATTTTTGCCACATTTAATGAGGCAATTTCATTTATCAAACATTTTGGCCCTGTTCTTTAACAAGAGTGTGCTTAAAATTGTACCTGACTCATCCTGTTAAAACTGCATATATTGATTTAGTCCTCGGCAACTAAGAGTACTCCAGGAGAAGGCCCGACAATGGCTTTTCTCTTCGAGAATTGAAAGTCTAGTATTCTTCCAATGTCTGTCTGAAAAAAATCTGGTAACACTTGTTTAGCTGCCAAAATAAATCAACTGCCTCGCCTGACAGAAAATCTGGCATTTTGACTGCTCTTCCCTTCTAAGCCACTCTGGTGATATAAGGCACAAGGCATTGTGCAGATTAACACTGGATTGGGACTTGGTCTTTATGACTGGCTTGGGAAAAGAATTAGAACTTCCTGACACTGGAAATATTTACCAACAGAGTAAGTACCAGTGGGTTTCTCCCAAAGTTGAGTTGATCTGATTTCCAGCCACTCAAAAGTGTCATTTTCCATTAGAAAAATGAAGAGGCTCAGTTGACATGTATATTCATCAGTAGCTGACAATTCCTGGACAAGTAAAAATTATAGTCTGCACCGAAAGAGTTAAAATAATACTGGAGGCTAGGACTTATTTATGATCTTAATCTGAAATGTTCTCCAACATTGGATTATCACCAAACCTGTTTCATAAAGTTAAGATTTTATGATTGTCATTAGCCTTATTTTTCCTTTAGAAACTGGCATCTTAAAAACTATTTTCCATATTATGTGTTAATGTTATCATGACATAATACTAACCCTGTTCATCCCCTCATAATATGTAGCTTGAATATATAGGCATATTCTTGTTGCATACTGTTCTGTTTTCTCAAACTACAGAACTGTTCATTGTTCTGTCCTTAGATGCATTAACAATGACTCCACGAGGCAGTGTGTTGTACTTGAACTGTAGTGACCTTAGTCCTTTATTAGTTAACTCCAGAGTGAGGATCACACCTGGTGGCCTGCCTTTTATACTAGGCCAGGCACACCTGTACAGGTAATCTACGAGTCTCCCACTGCTGTACTCTCTGGTGGCACACCTTGATATAGTACCAACAGTAGCCATGTAAGATACATGACATCATTCCCCCCTGAACCCTCAGTGCAAATCACTTCTGCATTAACTATGCTCTGGGCTTAGCCCTATATGGGTTCTGTCTGGTAGATCTCTAGCGGGCTGGCTTAACCTTGGGTAGGTAGTTGGTGCAGTACCGTGCTGATGGTTGATGTTTGTGTGTGTTCCTGACCACTCCATTCTCTTTTCCTCCCACCCCCCTTTACCACGTTGGTGTGGCGAGGGCTCCTGGCATTCACGTACATACGAGTTCAGGTAGGTGGGTTTTGCGGGGTCTTTTTGTGTGCGGTTCCGTGGTGCGACAAGAGCGTTAGATGCCTTGTCGATGCGGTGACTGGTGCTGCGTAAGGACAAGCTAGTTCCGGAGCTGCTGGGTGGTGTTCCTGTAGTCTGGTGGCGGTTCAGTGCCCAGTCCTGGCAGTGGGAAGCCGGTTGGCTCGCGTAGTCTGCTCTCGGGGCTGTTGGCATAGCGTCCTTTCTTTATGCCCTGGGTCCCAGCTGCTCCCTGAGGAGCTGTCGTCTCGCAGTGAATAGGGAACTGCTGACTCGCTGGCCTGAGCATCGCTGGTGCTTGTTTCCTCTGGGGAAGCAGTGATGGGTGACCCTACATCTTAGGGTATGGCCTTAATGCAGTCTGCTCCTTCAGGCTCGTGGCAGTTGGTGCCATCGATTGTCTGAGAGATTGAGGCCACCCAGGGCATGGTATCACCATCGGTGCCTTTGCCCTGCTGAGGTCGCTTGCCTCTCAGCTCGTGTGTGTTGGCTGCTTATGGCCAAACTTCGTGGTGCCTGACTCTTGTTCCTGGGACGCAGGCTACAGCATTGGGTAGCTTGCTGGACCTGTGTGCACCTGATGGTTGTCTGCCCGCTGCATTGGCTGTGTGCGGTGGGAATCCTGCATTGCACAGCTTTTCCTTGCTTATGATGGAACTCTAGGGGTCCGATCATGATCGCGTGACTTTTCCTCGCTGGTTGCATACGCACAGTTCAAATCATCAATTACACATTGTACATGGTCAGTTACACGCTTTACATAGTCCGTTACACCTTTAGTCTCTAACTTACAATTCTTGTTACATTGCTTAATTGTATGGAACTGTCCCTTTGATTGTAGTGGGTTGCCGGCCTCCTTTAAGAGAGCCTTGCTTACGTTACCCCAATCCGCTTCTCCGTTTGGTGCCACATGTTACTCCATCAGCGCTGCACCTCATGGTCTGACCACGACCATCTTTGTCTTCAGCGCATCGCCTCGCGCCATCTTTTCTTCGTCCACGATGTCGACTGCGTCGATCCTCTTCTCCCCGGGTTCTGCCTCCGCAGTTGGGAAGTCTCTGCTGGATCCGATTTTCTCCCTCCTGAGTCATGCCACTGGAGTCTGGAAGGTGCGTTCAGGTCATCTCAGCTGGATCATCTCCACGCAGTCGTGCTGAGCGGCCTGTATCGCGGGTGCTGTGCTGGTCAGCTCTCCGGTGCCGGGTCCACTCTCCGGTGAGGGCTTGCTTGGCCTCTGAGCGCAGAGGGTGAAATCTTCCCACCTCCGCTGGGTCTTCTCCATCCATCTTCTGCTGAGCAGCATTGGTCCATCACCTGCAAAAATCCAGAGGTAACTTGTGCATCGCGCCATCATGGAGTACCTTTACATTCACACTACCAACGACTGGGCTGATTTAATTAGTGTAGTGCGCAGTTTTGCAGGGGGGGGCGGCGCGGCCGGGGCGGGGCGGGGGGGGGGCCTGTTCCCCCTTCCCTGAGAGAATTCTCGCTCTACAGTCCAGCTCCTGAACGGCGCCACTCTGTGCACAGTACCTGCCGGGTTTGAGTCCTGAAGGTGAGACATCTGCCTAGAGTCGCAGGTCGAGGTCGTAAATGAGTGGCTCACAGAGCTGGCCTTCTGCAGGGTGACTGTGGTATCCGCCAACAGTAGCTTGTGAAGAAGGCCCTCGTGGCCAATTCCAATGACAAAAATGTCCCGCAGCGCTTCGTTAAGGTGAGTGCCGAACTCGCATGGTGCCACCAGCCTCCTAAGGTCTGCGGCGTACTTTGTGACTTCTTGGCCTTCAAGCCGTCGGTGGGTATAGAACCGGTGTCTGGCTGTGAGGATGCTCTCCTTGGGCTTGAGTTGCTCCTGGATCAAGGTTACGAGCTCCTTGTACAACTTGGTCGTTGTCTTCGTTGGTGCCAACAAGTCCCTGACTAGGCCATAGACGTTGGGCCCACAACTGGTTAGCAGGATAGCGCGGTGCTTATCAGCCAGTGTGGCCGGATCGTCTCCTGCCAGGTCGTTTGCTGTGAAAAAGTGTTTTCGCCTCGCCACAAAGGCATCCCGATCATCACCATCGGCGAACTGCTGCAACGTACCAAGGGTAGCCATTTTTGCATGAAAGTTCGTATTCTCGTCGCCAGTTGTTATGTCCTTTGGTGCTCTAACAATGACTCCATGAGGCAATGTGTTGTACTTGAACTGTAGTGACCTTAGTCCTTTTAGTTAACTCCAGAGTGAGGATCACACCTGGTGGCCTGCCTTTATACTAGGCCAGGCACACCTGTACAGGTAACCTCTGAGTCTCCCACTGCTGTGCCCTCTGGTGGAACACCTTGATACAGTACCAACAGTGGCTATGTAAGATACATGACATTCAGTACCCTCAGATTATTCAGATTGTAAAAATGGTAGTTACAAATTTTGAAAGCACAGATGTGGAGGCCTCTATTCAATGAAACTATCCCTTTAGAACATAAGAAATAGGAGCAGCAGTAGGCCATTCGGCCCTTTGACCCTGCTCCGCCATTCAATATTATGGCTGATCTTCTACCTCAACTCTACCTACCCGCACTATCCCCACATCCCTTGGTTCCCTTAGTGTTCAAAATCGATCGATCTCTGTCTTGAATATACTCAACGACTGAGCATCCACAGCCCTCTGGAATAGAGGATGCCAAAGAGTCACAACCCTATGAGTGAAGAAATTTCTCCTCATCTCAGTCTTAAATGGCCGAACCCTTATTCTGAAACTGTGACCTGAGTTCTTGACTCCCCAGACAGGGGAAACATCCTCCCAGCATTTACCATGTCAAGCCCCTTAAGAATTTTATATGTTTCAATGAGATCACGTCTCATTCTTCTAAACTCTAGAGTAATATAGGCCTAGTCTACTCAATCTCTCCTCATGGGACAATCCCCCCATCATAGAAGTTAGTCTAGTGTACCTTTGTTGCACTTTCTCTAAGGCAAGTATATCCTTTGTTCGGTAAGGAGACCAAAACTGTACACAGGTGTGGTCTCACCAAGGCCCTAATAGTGCAGTAAGACTTCTTTACTCTTATACGCCAATCTTTTTGTAATAAAGGCTAACATACCATTTGCTTTCCTAATTGCTTGCTGTACCTATATGCAACTCAGCTGCATGGCCTGTAGCTGTCTGCAAGTCCCATGCAGTCCAGGACTGGCTTTTCAAATGTGACATTTCACACAGCCCATTAAAGGGACAGCGCACCCAAATTTAAAATTACGGTGAACATTGCCTGCATGTTAACATTCTTTGATTCATGTATAAATACACCCAGGTCCCTCTAAATAACAACATCTGCTTTTCCATTTTTCCTACCAAAGTAGATAACCTCACATTTCTCCACATTATATTCCATTTGCCCTGATCTTGCACACTCACTTAACCTGTCTATATTCTTTTGCAGCCTCTTTGCATCTTCCTCACAACTTACTTTCTCACCTAGCTTTGTATCATCAGCAAACTTGAATGCATTACACTCTGACCCCTCATCTAAGTCATTGATATAGATTGTAGATAGCAGAGGCCAAAGCACTGATCCTTGCGGTACCCCACTAATTACAGCCTGCCAACCTGAAAATGGCCTGTTTATTCCTACTTTGTTTTCTGTCCGTTAACCAATCCTCAATCCATGCTAATCTAATTACCCGCAATCCCATGAGCTTTAATTTTGTGTAATAACCTCTTGGGTAGTACCTTGTCGAATGCTTTTTGAAAATCCAAATACACTATCCAAATGGTAGTTACAAATTTTGATTCCCCCTCTATCTACCCTGCTAATTACAACCTCAAAAAAAACTCTAACAGTAATAGATTGTGAAACTGAGTACTGATTATTTGTACACTCTTGCATTTTACCTAAAAAGGTTTAGATATTGTAGCGTCTTTTAATATTTTGAAAACTATATTCAGAAAAAGTAAGATTGAAAGATATGCTGTTGATCATTACAGAGACAAGATGGATTAGCAAAGTGTCAGTTTCTTTAATGTCAAGCTGAGATAATACGTTTTGACAGAAACTGCTTAGCTGAGAGGTTCCCAAACCTTTTTCACTTGTTGCTCAATACCTTTCTGTTAATGTGAAGACTGTCCCTTTAAGAAACTTTGGTAGGTTACAGCATAATATGGAGACTGACTATTTGATATTTTCCAAGTACTGACATCACTGTTGTATCCACTCCAGTAAAAATGTTTTTAAGATCACATTAGAGAACTTCATTTGTTGGTCGCTGGTATCCTGTTTGCTTACTTAGAACAAAGGCACATCAGGAGCCATAAAATAGTTTGACATCTAGATTGGGGAAAGTGGTTAAAGTGTCACTGCAGTAGCTGGAGAACAGTTCTCTGTTGGCTAGGAAGGTTTGTTTATCTTCTGCGGAGCATTTTGCTCTGGTGGGGTTTGATATATGGAAGATAGATTAGTGTTTTGACATGGAGCATGTCGAACAAACAGTCTTATCTCTGCACCATGGTATCCTGACCTGGAATGAGTGATGAACTAAGGACAAGACTGGGTGCAGCACAGGGGAGGAGATGGTGCGGCTATTGGCAGTTGTAGGGTATGTTATTTTGTGGAGCTATTCAGAAAGAGTTAACCACTTTAAACTCTCTTAACCTTTGTATAATAAAGTGGAACCCTGCAACATCTTAAATATAATTACTGATAATGCATATCCATGCTGATGTAGTCTTTAGTGTTTGATTTTTAGACACTTGAGGCTAAAATTGAACACTCTAGGTTCGAGCTCTGGGGAAGTAACTAAAATGCAACAACCAATTTCTTGAATGGAATATTTGTTTCCTGCAAGCAATGGCATCATCTGAGTTTCCTCAGCCTTCCTTACATTGCAGTGAGTTTAGAAATAATGGCTGGCTAAACAAACTGCCGACTGTTTTTCCACAGTGCTGCAGGCTGGGGGAGTTGAGCAGAAGCAAGCCCAGGATGGGAGCACAGGGCAAGGATAATTTTGTGGAATGGGTGGTGTGATGGGGAAAACAAGCTGGATATACTACTGGGCCATCTAACTGAAAATAAATAGCCGCTGACAATTTATTTGGTTGACTCTTTGCCTGTTCCCATTGGTTGGAGTTCGTGTGGTAGTGGTTGAGCTCTGTTGTATCTTGTATTTTATTGGTTGAAATCGTGTCATTGAAAGATTGTATTACAATGGTGTTGCACAATCAGATCAGCATATTTGTTTAGCTGCTTTATTCTCTCATTTATGCCATATATATATATATATGGTCAGGGAAGAATTTGGAGGCAGTCCCTTTGCTGGTCAAACACAACATTCATACCAGCAGCAAAGAAATATGTATGGGAATATTGGCAAAACTATAGATCTGGTTACAAGTAGCCCACTTATTTCATGTTCAGGACTGATGCTGAAACCCTCTTGTCATCTCTAAAATGGTATAGGGAAAAATGAGACTTGGCAGATACTTATAAAAAATAAAATCATTTTTGCTTTTGAAGCACCAGATTAGAGATGAACAATGTTCCTGATTAGTGCAGGTCCCCGGCATGGTGGCTACTTCTTTTCACCATTGCAAATTTGGCTCCGGTTCTGCCAGCTTTTATACTGGTAAGAACTCCACATTTGGATTCTGTATAATGCACCATACAGGGAGCGTTGTATTTATAAAAGGAAATGGGAGGTAAATCTTTTTTTTTTTAAATACCATCTGGAAATTTATAGCCGATACAACTGCAGGAATTATTTCTACCAGGAAGCCAGCTGGCTGCTGCACCCAAAGTTGGCTCCACCTTAGACCCAGGCCTTGATAAAATACTGTGCTTGTAATGATTGTATTTTTTTTGTGTTTAAATAGAGCAATGCATTTCTATTTTCAAATCAGTTCGTAACCTTAAGTTCTTTCTACTTTCTTCTGCATCGTGTCTTCAACTTGTCTTTAGAAATGTAGTAATTGTCTTTATGGAGCTATCTGCCTCTATTTGACTTCTATGAAAATAGACTCACTAATTGTGAGGCTGCAGTTCTAATGTCAAAGAAAGAAAATGTAAAGCTACTGCTGCTTCACCACAGGAACCATTTTAGTTCTGCCTCGGTGAGGGGACTATATTGTGTATTTCCTCTCGGGTGCAGGCAAGTTAATTGTCATGTTAATGTATTTATCTTGGTGACTGGAAGGCTGGTGGTGGGAATGGTTGAGCGTGCATTGGTGCAGGGAATTTCATTTTTTTTATATACTGTTCTTCACGGGCACACAAATACATGACTACTTAGAGTAGATGATGGAAAGCTCGGCAATTATATTAACCATCATACAAAAAAAATAGTAGGTTACCTCATCAGTTGCATTTTATCTATTTTCAGTTATTGGAAAGTATTTAACTCTGCAGTTTTTTTTTAAATGTGTTCAAGTTGAAAACAGTTGGTAAGCTGTAATAAAAATCTGTGCATGAAGACTCTGAAATCTTTTTGCTAGTTGTCACAATTCTCTATTTTGGTAATGGTGTGAGAGTGAGGACAGTAATAAAAGTCCTGTTAAAGCCCTTTTTAGTTTAATTCTGTATAATTTAATTGAAGAGAAGTTGGCCATTTGTGTGAAATAAACAGAAGCCATCTGCAGAAGACAAACCAAGTGGTGTGACCAGCGTTTAAAATCCCATTAATGAAAGGAGCACTTTTATTATATTACCCTTTTCGCCGCAAAGACACATGCAGTCTTTGCCAATATCCATGTTTTAAAAAACTAAAACTGACAGAGGAGCAGAGGTCTCTCTACTGATGAAAGTGATATAATTTAGAAGATGGACAGTACCCTGAAAAAGCAATGAGCTACTGATGAACTTTGGTTTGCTATCTCAAGGTACAATCTCAGGTGGGCATTTTTTTTTAAATCCCTGGTTTCTGTACTGGGACTGACAGAGAGACGACATCAAAGAAAATTCCTGCTTCTCCTCAAATCTCTTAGTAAATCCTTGATTCTAATGAAATAGGTTTTAACCGGAAATAAACCATTGGTAGTTTTCTTTTACGGGGCCAATCAGCTCTCGGGTTGGTTTAATGTGCTGGTCCCGCTGAAGTGTATGGAACTGTACCAGGGTTCATGTGGCCCTGTCCAATCATTTGTACCATCAGAATGGATGATGGCAGCGAGTGGGCAGAGACTCAAAATGACGGGTTTCCGCAAGGTAGCTCCAAAATGGTTTCTGTTGCAGATTATCTTTATTTTAAGACAGGGAGAAGTGAAGTCCTTTTGTGGAGAATTTATTCTCCCCACCCCCAACTTTCCTTCCATTTTAAGTTGCTTTGAAGTGAACACTGGTCCTTGTTTTGTTTTTGGTGAATTTTATATTGCACAGTACAGGCAATCTGATAAATATCACACGTTTGAATTATTGTATTTAAATTTCATTTCATCAGAGTCACTGGAGCTACATCATCTGGACAGTGAAATGCAAGTGCGTGCATGTCACAGCCTGGCCAAAGGATTATCCTGGGGTCCATATGAAGGGTCGATAAACAGCAGTAACAAAAATACCCCAGAAAGTGACAACACGGTAGGATGTGATTTTTTTTTGTATACCATGGTTCATATCTGAAAAAAGCTGATATATTTCTCTGGCAAGAAATTAATTCCGAAAGGTTGAGCTTTAATTTAAACATAGAATAAGTATCGTACATTACGTTGCATAAGGAATTTTCTTTATACTCCGCGTGCTTTCCATCAGTTGACTGATTATCTCCATCAACAAGACCGATGGCATTTACTTTGTACCAGCCACCAACCAATGAACATCGAAGTATGCTCCAGTCAATAAATCGTTGGTGTCATGCTAGTGTGTCTTTTTCCTGTGAGGAAGGTGCTCAAAATGCTAGGGTTTCCATTATACTTGAGATGGATTATTTTATAGTTTTATTTATTGTTGTTTTAATTTTGTCCATTTCAACCTTGCTCCTATTGCCTGATGCATAGCATGTAGTTGCTCACAATTTGGCACTCAGTGGCCGGTGACTGGTTTTGCCATGCTGGGTGGTGTAAGGGGTGTTTTTCTGAGGTTTAGCTGTTGTGTAGCAGTGTACAGGGGAACTTTTGTTGAAAAATAAAATTGCAGTGTTTGACGCAGTGCAGCTATCTTAGCCATTACTGAATTACTTACCGGCCCCTTTGGCTCATTTTCTTCAGTTGTGTAAAGTGCATTGACCTTATCACTGGCCTCATGAGTTGCAGTTATATTGGTAAGGCATGAATTTATTTTTTTGGCAGATGTTTTAATATAAATCCTATTCAAACATAGGTTAAACTTGTCAAATGCACTTTATTTAAACTTGCATATACTTCTGTGCCAGTGAACATGTTTACGGGAAGTTTGCTTGTTGGAATGGAACAATGTATTGCTTCAGTTGGACGATATCTCTCAAAAGTCTAATGTGATGGTAGTCAGAATTCAGATTGCAATCCAGATTTAAAGCACAGGAACTTGATTTTCTGACCAGTGGGAAGCTGGTGAATCACTTAGTGAAATGACTGACACTGCATTGTACCTTGAGCAGGAAGGCATAGAATGTCTCACTCTGCACAGGAATGAGATCTATTGCATATGCTCAATCAGGGTGGATGCGGAAAGTACTGAAACTGATTTCAACTCATTTGGAAATACCTTTAAAAGTCCTAAAAAGGTCAATCCTAACCACGTAAGATTCTGTGACCTGTATTATCACAAGTGCACAACGTGATTTTGGATTATTGTATAAAACTGGTGAACCTGCAATGATATTATTCATTGTGGAAAAAAAAAATTAATCAAATCCATCAATAATGTGATCCTCAGCGGTACCTGGTAAATCAAGACATTTCGGAGCCACACATACATTAGTTAAATAAATAAATATGTGCATATAATGTGCTGTAGTTACTTAAGTTAAACATATGTTGCTCACTTAGCACAATTGCATAAATGTTAGGGAGTAGAAAAGTCACGACAAAAGTATAGTGCCGCAAAAACTAATTTGAACACATTCTGATTTGTATTGACAAAAGCCAGACAGTTCGGGATGAGAGAGAGTTGTACAAGAACATAAGAAATAGGAGCACGAGTAGCCCATTCGGACCCTCGAGCCTGCACCGCCATTCAATAAAATCATGGCTGATCTTCTACCTCAACTCCACTTTCCTGCGCTATCCCCATAATCCCTTGATTCCCTTAATATTCAAAAATCTATCGATCTCTGTCTTGAATATACTCAACGACTGAGCATCCACAGCCCTCTGGGGTAGAGAATTCCAAAGATTCACCACCCTCTGAGTGAAGAAATCTCTCCTCAGCTCAATCCTAAATAGCCTACCCCTTATTCTGAGATTGTGACCTAGTTCTAGGCTCCCCAGCCAGGGAAAGCATCCTCCCTGCATCTACCCTGTCAAGCCAAGTAAGAATTTTGTATGTTTCAATTAAGTCACCTCTCATACTTTTAAACTCTAGAGAATATAGGCCTAGTCTATTCATTCTCTCCTCATAGGACAATCCCCCCATCCCAGGAATCAGTCTGGCGAACCTCTGTTGCACTCCTGCTATGGCAAGTATATCTTTCCTTGGGTAAGGAGACCAAAACTGTACACAATACTCCAGGTGTAGTCTTACCAGAACCCTATATAATTGCAGTAAGGTAGCTTTACTCTTGCACTCAAATTTTCTTGTAATAAAGGCCGACATACCATTTGCTTTCTTAATTGATTGCTGTACCTGCATGTTACCTTTCAGTGATTTGTGTACAAAGGCACCCAGGTCCCTCTAAACACCAACATTTCTCAATCTTTCACCATTTAAAAAAAAATACTCTGCTTTTCTATTTTTCCTACCAAAGTGGATAACTTAACATTGCTAGGATTTACAGTGGTTAGATTTTAGACTCTCATACTTAGGATCATAGGATTTGCTAGATGAAAAATAGCTAAGATCCATCTAGTTTGCCTGCTACTTGACGCAACAATAATCGAGTTTTTAACCAATCATGGCAATCAATCCCTATTAATTACAACAGACCCAAATGAAAATCTACCGTGGTGGAAATTTTGGGGAACTGCAGATCCAAAGTCACCTGTTATTCCCAAGCATGCTACACTTACCATCAGTCATGTCTTAAATTACTCGTGCACTATATCCCAAAATATATCTAATTTTCCTTTGAATGAATCAACACTCTCTGCTTCCACCGTCTCCCTAGGGAGCCTGCTCCATAGATTTATCACTCGCTTACTAAAATACTGTTTCTGCAGATTAATTTTGAATTTACTCCCCTTCAAGCACAGGTGGTATCCAATGTTCCCTGTGATTTTTATTTGGGTCTGCGGCCCCTTTAAGGGGCTGCACGACCCATTCAAATTACCCCACATGCACTATTTTGCCTTTAGAATGCCTGCGAGGGACCTGCAAATCGTCGCGCAGTCGTGCAGCTAAACGGGAACATTGTCTGTGTCCTCTGGTTCTACTGTTATGAACAAGGTGAAACAGCTTGCCATGGTCTACATTTTCTAGTCCCTCAGAATCTTAAAAATAGCAATCGTGTCGCCTCTGAACCTTCTCTTTTCCAGTGAGAACATGCCCAATTTACATAATCGCTCCTCACAATCCAGTCCTTCCATCCCCTCAGTCATTCTTGTTGCTCTCTTCTAATCCTTTTAATAGCTGCAATATCCTTTCTGTACTGTGGTAACTAGAACTGTACACAGAATTCTCAGTGGGGTCGCACCAATGATTTATAAAGTGGCAGGATTGCCTCACTATTTTGGCTCAATATTGACCTATTAATGCATCCGAATATTTGATTTTCTTTACTCACTGCCACTGAGAACTGTTGTGATAGCTTTAATTTATCGTCAATCAGGACCTCCAGATCGCTCTCATTTTCCATACATGTTATTTTCCATTTAAGTAATAGTCCTTTCTTGGATATTTTGTCCTGTGTGAAGCACTTTGCTTTTCTCTACATTGAATTTCCGCTGCCACTTGTTCACCCAATTACCAAGTATATTCAAATCTTCTTATAGCTTATCCTGTTCAGCTTTGCAGTCTACCAGGTTTATTAGCTTGGTATCATCTGCAAATTTAGCCACTGCGTTTGTGATTCCTAACTCCAGATCATTTATTAAAATATTAAACAAAAGTGGTCCAGAAACAGACCCATATGGGATCACACTGATAACCTTCTGCCAGTGTGATGTCAGTGCCTGTACCACCACCCTCTGGGTTCTATCCGTCAATCAATTATATTTCCACTGATTCTCAGTCTCTAATCCAGAGAACTGTATCAAAGTCACAAATGACATCCTTTCTGACTGTGACAAAGGCAGACTATCCCTCCTCATCTTTCTTGACTTGTCTGCAGCCTTTGACACAGTTGACCACTCTGTCCTTCTCCAACGCCTCTCCACTGTCGACTACCTGGTTCCATTCTTATCTATCTAATCATAGCCAGAGATTCACCTGCAACGGCTTCTCTTCCCAACCCCACATCGTTACCTCTGGTATCTCCCAAGGATCTATCCTTGGCCCCCTCCTATTTCTCATTGACATGCTGCCTCTTGGCGACATCATCCAAAAACACAGCGTCAGTTTCCACATGTACGCTGATGACACCCAGTTCTACCTCATGACCACTTCTCTCGCACCATGGTCCCTAAATTGCCAGACTGCTTATCTGACATCCAGTTCTGGATGAGCAAAAATTTTCTCCATTTGAATATTGGGAAGACCGAAGCCATTGTTTTCGGTCCCCACCACAAATTCTGTTCCCTAGCCACTGACTCCATCCCTCTCCCCAACTTCTGTCTGAGGTTGAACCAGACTGCTCGCAACTTTAGTGTCATATTGGACCCTGAAATGAACTTTTGACCACACATCCGCAGCATAACTTAAGACCGCCTATTTCCAACACTGTAACATTGCCCGTCTCTGCCCTTGCTTCAGTTCATCCACAGCTGAAGCCTTCATCCATGCCTTTGTTACCTTTAGACTTGACTATTCCAATGCACTCCTGGCTGGCCTCCCACATTCTACCCTATGTAAATTAGAGGTAATCCAAAACTCGGCTGCCCGTGTCCTAACTCGCATCAAGTCCCGCTCACCCATCACCCCTGTGCTCGCTGACCTACATTGGCATCCAGTTAATCAAAATTCTCATCCTTATTTTCAAATCCCTACATGGCCTTGCCCCTCACTATCTCTGTAATCTCCTCCAACCCACAATCTCCTGAGATGTCTGCGCTCCTCTAATTCTGCCCTCTTGAGCATCCCTGATTATAATCGCTCAACCATTGGTAGCCGTGACTTCTGTTGCCCTGAGCTCTAGAACTCCCTGCCTAAACCTTTCCGCCTCTCTACCTCTCCTCCTTCAAGACGCTCCTTAAAATATACCTCTTTGACCAAGCTTGTGGTCACCCGCGCTAATTTCTACTTGTGCAGCACGGTGTGTCAAATTTTTTAACTCCTAATACTTCTGTGAAGCGCCTTGGGACGTTTCACTGTTAAGGATGCTGTATAAAGACAAGTTGTTGCTGAAATCCAAGTAGATCACATCCACTGCCTTACCTTTATTGGGCTCCTTTTGTAACCAGTAAATTAGATTGGCAAAACTACTTGTTCATAATCCCATATTGGATATCTTTTATGACTTTATTTCTATCCAAATGCTCTCAATCAGTGCGATTACAGTCATCAGTCATTTTGCGAAATGATTCAGCAGCTTCATGCTGGTTTCACACAGGCAGTATTTCCATAACTTTACTCACAATGGATGTCAAATTCACTGGTCTGCATCACTTTTGCTACTTTTTTTCAAAATAAGAGCAACACCTGCCTTTCTCCAGTCCTCTCCAGTATTCAATGATTACTGGAAGATTTGTGCCAGAGTTTCTGCAGTTTCCTCCCTTGGGGCCCAAATTTCCCTAACCTCTTTTTCTGGCACCCTCACTCGAGCTACGCCGCTTTTGCCCGCCTCTAAGCGCGCTGAAAAAAGACCTCCATATTTTGGCCGCTCCCCAGCCTCTTCTCCATTGTGGCGCAGCGTGGCCCAATGGATTCGGGGTGGAGCCAGGTCCCGGCGCTGAAAACAGTGCCGGGACCTATGTATATGTGCGCTAGAGTCTGCACGTATGTGCAGTAGCTCCTGGCAGGCCGTTTCCGCAAACGCAGGCTGTGTGGGAGGGGCCGAAGCACGTCGTTCCTAGCCCTGGCCGAATGGGCTCCCTCATCAGCGGCCCACTGCGTTCCCTAAGGTAGGACTTCTATTTTTTTATTATTTACTAATTGATTTTGGTGCTTTAGGGGCAGGATTCCTTCTATTTTATTTGTTAATTAATTGCTTATTACTTTTTGTGCTTTGTTTGGTGCTTGGTGGTGCTTTAAATGTAGTTACAGTTCCTTAACTTTAAGTAAGGTCTTTCTGTGCGGAAAAAAGTGGACACGTACACTGCCCTAAGTTAGTTTGGTACAACTTTTTTCTGGCCAAATTGGTATAAATGGTGCAAGTGGCTGGGAAGCACCTTTTGGGAAAAAAACCTAACTTACTCACTTACACTGGCGCAGATTAAATGGCCATATTTGCAACTAAAAAGATACACCAGAAAAATCAAGTTACACCCAAAAAAAAACGGGGCAACTCATGGGGAAATTTGGGCCCTTAGTTCCTCAGATGCATCTTATTCAGCCCCTGAGATTCAACTACTCCAAGTGTGCACAGCTGTTTGGCAACCATGCTGACAGCAATGCAAATCGTGACAGGGAAGGGGATCGAGTGATATGGGGACAGTGCAGGCCAGTGGAGTTGAGGTAGAAGATCAGCCATGATCTTATTGAATGGCAGAGCAGGCTCGAGGGGCCAAATGGCCTACTCCTGCTCCTATTCCTTGCGTTCTTTTGTGTCACAATTTATCTCTGCAACACCTTCCTCGTTCTCTTTCCAGATCAAATAAGTTAACTTCATTCTCTTTTAAGAACTGATGCAAAAAACGTTCAGTTATTACCCTTTTGAAACTGACCTCAGCTTCAGGATTTATCGCATGCTAATGTGCAGTTGCAGTCAGTCATTCACTGCTCCAACACAGGCTGCGCTATGGACACCCCCCCCCCCCCCCCCCCATAGCCCGAAATCAGTGAAAATGACAAACTTCGGCTTTTCCATGGTAATCATTGTCAAATACCCCATTAAAAGTTAGATCCTTTTGTGTAACTGGGGTTTTAACAGTCTGTTGACTGCTAAACAAAGGTTATGGCCCTGAAAAACTAACTTTAATTTTGTGGAGTGTCAAATTTATCCATTTTAACAAAAATTAAAATTTTTAAGAAACTTTAAAAAAGTTAGTTCACCTTTATTTACGGTTTACTTTTTCCCTGTGTGAGAGCCCCAATCTTTGTTCTGCTCTCTAAACATTTTTAAAACGTGGGGATACAATCAGCTTTTTCATTTCCTGTTTCCCTGTCTGTGAGCATTCTGCATTGTGATTTAGATGTTTAGACAGCTTGTCGATGTCATAGCAGCTTGTATGAGGGAATCCCCATTAACTTACACGGGTCTCAACTGAACGTCGGAAAAACCGAATGTTTGGCCACAGAGATTGTGAGATCTTTGTGGGAAACTTACTTCGGGGCCAGTGGCGAACACCTTTGCTTCGCTGCTGAGCGCAAATTATGGGCCGTTATTATCCTTCACTTCTCTTGCCATATTCAATTTAAAAAAAAAATCTTTGACATTTTACAGAACAGGTGCATTCCACACCTAAATATAGATTTGAATCATCCTTGGGGCAAGTCATTTGTGATCATTTGTTCCAGTGTGTTCTGAAATCTACTCTAACTTTTCTGTTCCAATATTACGATTCACCACAAATTTTAGGCATTTACAAACTGTTTTCCATTGGCCCTAATGATGAGCAACTATTTTTTGGAGGAAGTTTTATTCATTTCTGGCTTTCCTTCTTGGCATACAGTCATCCTAGTTGAAAGCTTTTGCTCAATTATTCCTGTGTCATGCCGATAATGATCAATTTCATTTGTGGTGCGCTAGTTTTTAATTATTGATGAATAATCTGAGTGATTCTCCTCCTTCCTCTCCCTTGAAAAAAGCAGTTAGCCACGCAGCATATGTTACTTCCTTGAATTTATTTTATAAACTGCACAGTATATAGTTTTCATTTCATATATTTGATTCAATGCAGGAAAAGATCTTCCCATGTTGGCAAAAATGTTAGAAACAAGCAGCATCAATCCACTTTTTATACATCTAGTCGTCATCCTTTCTCTCACCGTCACCATCCCCTCCCCGGCATCTCTAGTAATCATGAACCAAGTTCACAGAGATGTCAAATTGCTGTTAACCTACATTACTGTCTATATCCTTTCTGAATTATAGGCATTGAGCGAAACAGTTTGCAAAATTGAAGTCAAAAGCAATTTAGATCAATGAATACACAATTGCCACAGAGTTAAAAAGTTTATTACGTTTTATAAAAGAAACACAACTCTGAATCCAGCAAGTCACTGTCCAGTCAATGTAAGAAAAAAAAAATGGTCCTTTGCTCATTCCTTGGAGCTGTGATTATTTGGAATGTATTTACATTTGGTCAACAAACCTGGGGGCCGCGATTTTGCCACACGCGCCGGGATTGATGCGGCCGGGGTTACTGGCAGTCGAAAGCCGGCTCCCGACTCGAAGCCGCTCTCTCTCTGGAATCCTCTCATGATTGGGCTTGTTAAGCCCACCCTGCGCATTCCCGGCCAATTAAGAGGAAGCCGGTCAGATGACGTCAATTGATGACTCCTCATCAGCCAATTTCCTTAAAGCGACCATGCCCACAATGGTTTTGACAGTTGTTCTGTCAGTGTCCTGCAGCATTGAGGTGCTGCAAACACTAAAAAGCACTGCACAAAGGTGTACAGCTGCACCTAGGCTCCCCCATGACTCCCGCTAGATGCTTATGGAGGGAGGCAGGGAGGTCCTCTTCCCTTCCCATGGGCGGAAGGGACAGCCTCAGGACACTAACGCAGCCTGGTTGCGCATTGCACAGGAGGGCACAAGCAGGGACATTGTCAGGAGTTCCTGGCTGCAGTGATGAAAACCTTTCAATGATCTCAGTGGATCACGAAACGTTACTGCAAAGCCACACTCCACCTCATCCTGCCTCATCACATACCCATCACTCTGCCTTCCCCACTTTACCCCTGCACATCCTTTCTTACACCAACTTACCTTGCACCTCCACCCATCTCTCTCTCTCTCTCTCTCTTGCTCTTTCTGCATTATCAGTTCCCCATTTCGCTAGCCAGCCCTCAGACTCCAACTCGTCCTTGACCAATCATACCACCTAACCATACACAAGGGTAGGCACTTGGGTTCTTTAGCCAATGCTCATGTATAGTTAATGTTGATGTATTGTCAAACATTTAAATCTTTATTTTCAGGACTTTGCGTTCTTGGACAGATTTGTGAGCACCTTTGGAAGTGGCTTAGTGTAGTGAATGGTGAGACATAAGGGTACTCCCCACAATGGTGATGAGTGTGAAGGAATGGGTTGGACATTGCAGGGATGCTCTATGGAACTGGCGTGGGATGGTGCCAATCTGGCGCATTATGTGGTAATCCAGGTGTACAGTGTGAAGTGAAGTAAAAGTGGTCATGGTGAGGAGATCACTGGCCTCCCGGGCAGCATTGTGATCAGGTGCTGATGTCCTGTGAACTGTGTAGCATCAGGTGATTGCGGAAAAGTTTGGTGTTGTTGGTAGTGATGCTGGTGTGCTGAGTGATTTTGGCGTTGGCGCTGATTGTGGTGGGATTCTGAGGACCAAGGTGAGATTTTTGCAAGCAATAGCTGCTGGAATAAATGGCCGATGAGGTTGAGATGATAGAAACGATCTGTCAATGCTGAGAGAGGTTGCTCCCAAGGTGGTGGCCGTGAATAGAGAGTTCACTGCAAGCACTTCTAAAGTGCATACAGCTCAGTTTTTTTTTCAAAACCTGAAGGCTTCATCTTCTGACATTGGAAAGTGAACAGCTGTGAAATGTTAGCTTTTATACCACTTCTGCAGCTGTCAACTTGCCAAAGCAATAGAGAGTCACTGAGAACCCGACTCCACTTACCTGACGTGAAACCCGAAAGACAGCAAAGCGGTCAAAAGGTTATTAAAATTGTAAGTCCCTGCTTTTAACCATCTTAACTACCATTTAAGTACATTTTAATTATGTAAATTACCTGTCCCGCCACTTGCTGTCGGGTCAGCTATCCGAACGCCGACCTGACAATTGAGAAACTCAGATGGAGGCGAGTTTAGAGTGGGATCTCGACCCGCTGTCAATCAGCGCCATTTTGACAGTGGGCCCGCCTCTAAACCCACAATCGCCCGGCTGGGAAGATTCGGCCGGGGTGTCAACTAACTGGAAAGCAGCAGTGAAATATTTTGAGGGTGAGGGGCAGAAGAGATCTTGAAAAAGGTTGTTCGGAGACTGACTCCATGTTGCTCATACACCTGGTGAGTTGCAAGGTGTGCTGTTCATGGGTGGAGGAGTGAATTTATTGGAGCCAAATCTGTGAATAGGTTTTTTTTGTGAATTTTAACATACGTGTTGAATTTTGTTTTTATGGGTCTGTAATGGGATGGGTGTGGGTCTGTCATGACAACTGTATCTCTACTAATGTATTTTTTTGTTCCTGTATGATAGGTAGAACCTCTTTTAGTAAAATCTGAATGTGTAGTTTTTTTTTTAAATTGCCATTATGGAAAATATAGAAATAATGGAGAAATATTTAACAATTTAATTGGTGAATCAAGAAAGTATAAAAAGAGAATTACACAGAAAATTAGACATTTAACCAATGAGGAAGAAGAAAGTTGGCCACTGGTTTGATAGTCACAAAGTAGATGGCCAACTCAACATATATGACAAATACAAGAGATTTTAGTATAAAGCTAAATTATACTAGTGAGTGGACAATACAGGTATGAAAAAGACACAGAACTAATTTATTGGAATGGGCATCCTTTATTTTTGATTATTTTAGTATTGAACAGTTGCAAAACAATAACGTTTCATAACACCGTAGAATAGTTTTTTCTCCAATATGTATAGTTCACTTTAACTTTACCAGTAGTACTAATATATTAGGGCAGAAATTCCGAGGCAGACTTCCCACGGGCAAATCAATAAAGAATGGAAATAAAATGCGCACTTACCTGAAGCTGCTATGCCCGCTTGAACTCCCGATCCACAGGCCTCCTCTCCCTGCAACGCGCAGCGCGTGCAAGTCAGGATGTCCGCAGGAGTCACGTGTGCCTGGACACCCAATCACAGGTAAGTATTTTCTCATACAATAAATGAGGAAAAACCCCAAAACTCTCAAAAAATACATAAGACATTTAAAAAAAAAAACACCTCTCACAATAAATGAATAAAAATTAAAAATGTTATATGTTTTTTAAAGAAAAAAAAATTGCCGAATTTTTTTTTAAGTTAGCCTTAGGGTTTAAAATAAGATTATCTGAGTGGGCAGGTTTTAACATAGGTTTTTTTAATTTTTATTTTAATCATGTTTTTTCTATGTTTTTAAACTCTCTATGCCTGTAAAAATAGGCTATGCGCCTGCTTTTTCAGGCACAAGAGTTTTAAGGACATTTGCCGTGCAAGATATGGGTAAATAGCCCAAACCTCCAAGTACAACTGTCCTCTCACCCGATCTGGCTACGATCTGACAGATCGGAAAAGCCGGTTTTCAGCGCATGCGCATTGCGCGCTAAAAAACGGCTTTTCCGATGCCTTCCCAGGTCCGTAGAAACTTCGTACAGGCCCAGGATGTCGGAAATTCTGCCCCAATGTTTCTAACCTCTGAAATGATTCACAAATCTTCGCTTTTTTGGTGCTCACCAAAGTGAGGAATGTTTGTGCTGAAGAATGGAGCTCTATGCAGTGCTGACATCAACCACTCCCAGGGATAGCACAACCAAATTTAGGGTACTGGTCCCTCTACTTTTCCCCAACCATGTGCTGCTGCTCAAATGTGACATTGCCTTTCCACACCAACCATGCTGTGGACTTTGAGATTGCCAATTAGTGCTGAATTAGGGACAGTTTTGTGCTGCAGGCCCATGTTCACGAGGAACTGGACTGAGATGTCCAAACCCATTTAATATATGGCCCTTAAAGTCAGCTGCAAGAGAATACTGACTATGACATACCTCACCTATAATCAGGGGAATACAAGCATCTAATTGCAGCTGTGAAAATATCAAATGTTTGGGAATCATTCTACTTTTTGCCAAATTGACTGATAACCAAATTTATTTGGTGGGCAAAAAAGGTCAGCTCCCATAACCATGCTCTCCATAGTTGTAATCACCATTCCAATAAGTTGCACTTCTGTAGAAATTCCGCTCAACGTAGCGCTGTGGAACCTATCTACTCTAATGACCTATTGTAGAATCATTGCTCAACATTCAAGTTCTTAAAAAAAAAGATGAGGGATACCAATAGTGGGGCATTGAACATTTTCAGTTTTGGACAGCCAATGTTGTCAGAGATAGCATGGCAAAGTGCAGAGTCTAGCTTCCCAACTTCTGAAGCTCACTGTTTGAAAAATTGTCTTCCAGTCGTAAAGCTCAAAAGCATCCCCTACTGTATCAGTATGTCTCTTTGTGCACATCGGGTGTCCTGCGGTCTAGTGTTGATGCAGGACTAGAGGAAATTTGATGATCTCTGATTTAGATTTGAACCCAGGTCCTAAAGGTGAACCCACTATGTCACCCAGTTTTAATATTTTATATTTATAGCAATAGTTGCTTATTTTCATTTGTGAAAGCATCATATCGTGTCTTTTATGCAAATAAATCCTTACTGTATAAATGATAAGGAATTTCCCCATAGGATTTCATTCATTTTAGCTTACATTCAAGCATTTGAATTGCTGGCACATTTTGGACAATATAGAAAGACAGGAAAGAATTTAACACTTTGAGTTAAACTATAAACAGTTAACTTGTTTGGTAATGTTCATTGAGTGTGACAAACTTCGAACTGCGTTTTTCAGCTTCTATGATTTGGAAGCATTTTAATGTAAATTCCTGTCAAATGAGTGTTTCTGATAAGAGAAAATTGTTAAGCTGTTAATTAACATAACCACACAGTTGCCTGGTTTGTAAGAACATAACATGATTACATTAAAAAAAAATCTATATTTCTGAGTTCATTAAATGTCCTGTTCATCATCTCCTTGAATTAAATACAGATTAACCCTTATCTCTCTAGTCTGTACTTTATCTCACTCAGGCGCCATGCTTCTGGGAGGCTGTTGGTACACCAAGTCCAAAATGATTGATTTCTGGCTGATACACATTCATTTCCAAGATTTTAACTTCCATCTACATATTTGTTGAGTTCCGGCAGTGTGCTTATCATTTTTTTAATAATGAGCAGCAGTATTTTTCAGTCCAGTGGGGATGTAGCAGTTGCTCAATTAATAGCTCATCAATCGGTTGATTAACAAAGATACAGAAATATTTTAAAGTTCCATATTGTTTTACAAAGATATTTCTCGTGCAGGGCTTCTATTCGGAGAGAAGTTATCCCTTTTTGATCAAAATATAAATTTCAAGTTCTAGCATTCAGATTTACTAAAACGTTTCTGATCCTACATTATAATAGTGATTATAATTTAAAAGAACTTCATTGGCTGTAAAGTGCTTTGGGGCATTTGAAGGTTATAAAATGTGCTATATAAATGCATTTACATGCTGTAAAAAGCTCTGATCCCCAAGTGCCTGTTTGTACAGTATTTGCCACACAACGTTGTGTTAAAATTATGATTTATAAAATTGCTGTTTTGGAAGATATTTGAATTTTTAACATGATAAATGTTCAACTACTTTGGAAGTCAGATTGGGTCCTTCTGATAACTGACACCCCATAGTCTCTCTGCTGGAGGTGGTCCTTTAATGGATTATTATTCTGGCACAATTGTTGGAACCAGTCACAACTGCAAGACTGTTTCAACCAGTTTAATTCTACAGTGCTAAAATATTCTTTCAAGCCATCTTTCCTGCTTGGTCTGAGTTGCTCTCAGTCATAACAGGTCCTGTTAATCTATACAAACCCTTATCAGCTACTTGAAAGTTTCCAAACTATCACTGCAAAATCGTTGGGTCAAGGGCAAGAGTCAATAGGCCTGTGTAGCTACAAGAAAAAATGAACTGCTTAGGAACAAAACAAGCTTTGATGCGTTGGTCTGTTGGATTTTAAAAGAACTTTGAAGCCTCTCACTTTTGAAAAGATTGATTTTTAAGGTCATCAATATGTCGAATCAAACCAAATTAATGATAACATTTATTTCTTTCAACTAAACCAAACAGTTGAGTAAAACATGCAGCCTTCAAAAAACGAGAGTAAGGTTTGATTTACTAAAGCTGCTTTTAAATACTTCATGTTGTAATCTCCATTACATTGAAGGGCAAGTATAAGGTTCGAATGAAAGGGTTCCCTTTTTTTATTCCCCAACTAATTTTAATAGTACTTGTATCAAAAGAAAATCAGTATAGGAAAATGGATTCTTACATTCTTTTTGCAATTGAGAGTATTTTTAACATTTTGGTTGTAAACATAATGACGGAAAGCTTCAAATCAATCACTACCAAACTGGAATTTTGAGGGACTTTTCCAACTTTGTTGGCTGCACATTTTGACATTTTATAAACTTTACATTGAAAATGTTATGTTTAAATATACTACCTATTTTCTATTTCTTTACCAGTGCAAACAATAGAATTATTTTATAGATTTTTCTTGTCCCACATGCACAAAGAATTTCCATTCCCATAAATTCAAGTTGAGTACAAACATGACCGTGTGGAATTATTTAAAAAAATAAATAAATTGCTTCTGCTCCAGCATTGTGTGAAAAAAAAATGATGCTGTTGTTTGAGATTTTGACCAATGTGGAAATGTGGGGTTACATTTAATAGCACAAGACTGCAAATCTTTTTGTGAATTAATGCTTTTTAAAATGTGATTCCTATCACTATACATTATATAAATGCTATTTATTTTAAATTTGAGAGAATGAATGTCTAGTTAAATTCATTGATGCTTAGGTGGATTACCATGCGATGTTTACTTAATTGGTAGTCATTTAAGCAACCCAAAAAAACCTTTGCTACAAAAAGAAGTTGTTGGTCTGAGAACTACAGGTCTGTGACTTTCCCTGTCATTTTTTCCCTTCCCAATTTCTCCTGAAAGCATTGATTTTTTTTCCTGGTGTGAAGTTACATGGGTGTCTGGCACCTTCTGCTGAAGTGGCCATTGTTAACGTAGAAGGACAAAAGCAGCAATATTCTGAGAACACAATCACCTCCAAATCACACACCATCCTAATTTGGACCTATGTTGTTGTTCCTTCATTGTCACTGGGTCAATATTCAGGAATTCCCTATTGAGCACCATTAGCACAAAGACTGGAATCATTCAAGGAGAAGTCCCATTACCACCACCACATCGGGGCAACTCGAGGTGGGCAGTAACTGCAGCCTTGCCTGCGTCACCCATATAGTGAGAAATAAAAAAAAACCACAGCACTTGCCGCTGACCAGTATAGCGAAACAGTGAGAAGGAAACTAAAAATGTGGGGCACACTGCTAGTTATTATGTCTCTTTCCTTTTTCTATTGAGCCAATACAAAAGAAAACTAAAAAGCTACCTCCACAATGAATCAAAACTATCAAGCAAAAACAGATTTCAAAAGGCACTATGTTGGCCTTTCAAAATCCTGATAAACAACTTTTAAACTCCATAACAAAACAAAACTGCAAGAATCTTGTTCACCAGATCTCCCGATGAGATTATTGCGAAGTCTATAGACTGTAAATATAGGTACATGACACCCTGGTGATCAATATTAATTATTTCTATTATCTGAACAAGCATAGCATCTTCTGCCTTTGTTAGATGATGCAACTTGCTTGGTCCAAAATGATCATTTGCCAAAACAGGCAAGCTGTTTTGTCTTGATGGTGGGGGGTGGGGGAGCAGCCTCCAGGCAATTGACATAACAGGAATGAATCATTTCCTTTTCAAATTGCAGGCCACTTTTTGTAATTCACATCTTGCCCTCCTACTGCCTTCCCAGAAACCAGGCAAGTTAGAATTGTCACAATATTAACAAACTACAAATTTCTAATAAAGGGAAATGCATATAATGTAGAGATTCATATGACCTGAAACGGGACTAATGGGTCTGTCACAGATGTCCCCACCAGACAGCCACATCTGTGCCCTTCCAGCAAAATGACTAGATGATTGTCAGAAGTGGGAATTCTGGTCAGTTTTCTGGAACACTAATGTCAATTGTAGCACACCTACTGCCTCCCTGGCTGGTATCGTCACCACAGTATAGACTGGGAATTGAACCTTGAAACTTCCTGGTCTGAATAGCTCATTTACCTGGATAACCTAACTGAGTCATTGGCGAAACTCCTTTGTCTTTCAGTCTGCTTCTCTGCCTGTGTGAGCAAGCTAACAGAGAAATACAAGCTAAGCAGAAAGAGGAAGTTATGGAGAAAACCTGGAAAAATCTAATCAGGAATAATTAAGGAGTGAAAAGATCAGTAAAGGTTTGGAAAGAAAGGAAAATCAATGAACACAGTGTGGGATAGAGGGAACAGGAGGTAAAGGGTAGAAGGTCACAATAGAGCACTCCTAGCACAAGTACTTAAGTATTATTCAAATAGATTACTTTCTTGTTGCCGTTCATTAGGTTGAGCATTGTGTGGACAGATAATTGGTTCCATATTGAGGTCCATTGTATATCTGCTTGTGCATGAGACCAGTTTGTGGTGGTGCAAGTAAGATAGAAAGAGACGCCTTGATCTGGCACGGTTTATTGTCTAAATATACACTCTATTTGAAACACAACTGGCCCTCCCCACGCCAGGCTATGGGCTAATCTATAGTTTAATAGTTCCATCTAGATGATATGCTGAGCAACTTAATCTAAATTTGCTAGTTTGCAATTGAAATGTGAATTTTTAATACAATATGAACGTGAATTTTTAATCAAGTAGTTTCATGTGTTAGCTGATCCAAAATTATACTATTTTTTTGGTACAAGACTACCACCAGTCACCAACAGGTTAATTGTAAGTAATACACTGCGTGCTGCTCAAAACAAGAAAACATACTGCATCTTGTGTTAATTTAGTGAATTTCACTAAGGTCGAAAAAAATCTTCTGATTTTGTACTGAAATAAATAATTTAGTCATGTTTTTTTCCTATGTACATCTCGTTTTCAAATCTCAAATTCGTTACTTTGTTAAACTATTTTAAATGTACAGTTTTTTCAAGTTTAGTTGCTAAAAGTTCTCCAATCATCACACTGTAATTTTGGCAGCCTGTTTTCCTGTTAGAGTTGCTTGATAGTGCAATTGAGCCTTGTTGCTTTGAATTGCAACTTTCAGATATCACATTGCAGTTAAATGTCCTATTCACGTTATCTGTGAAGTTTCCTAAAAACTCTTAAAAATTTCTTTTCCTTCTAAAGAAACTCAACTGTTTGATGGATGCTTTCCAGAACTACAAAGTGTGATAAATTAAACAGCTCAGCAAGTCTTAAGTATCTGAGCCTCTAGTGCATCAGGGAGAAGCCTGATAAATTAGTGATAAGTAGATGATAAAGATGTGGTATGGAACATGTTTGTGTATGATATGTATTTGAGACGGTCTGGTTAATATTACCAGCGCGAAGCTCTTGTCATAGTTTTCCTTCAACTCTTTAAAAATATGGTGTCCTTTGTAAGCCAGGATACTAGAGCCATGTTTTGAACTTTGAGAATAATTTGACTGAAGAGCAAAAAGTGTTAAATGTATTAGAAGTTGCAAATTTCTTGTCAAAATTAAAAGATGCACTTCAAATCGGCAAACATGCATAGACAATTGGGTGTAATTTTTCTCAGTTTCTTGAACAGTCAGATGGGCACACTTTTGCTTGTTGATGTAAATTTTTGTAACTTTCTTGGTTGTGTTTGTATATTTTGAAATTGGTGTTTCACATACATTGTAATATGTTATTTTGGGCAGTTGTTGGTAACTGCACTATTTCAGCAGCCAGCAAGGTTTTCCCAATATACTGTGATGACCATTATACTCAATTCTTGTACAATCTTGCTAAAAATGTAAACTTGGACTGTTAATAACTATGTTGCTCTGTATTATAAACTGTCAGCTTTATTCTTATGCAACTATATGCTGCACTTTTTTAAACTGGCTTCTGAAGAATAATTTACAATCATGGTTTATGATTTTTTTTTAAACGTGTGCTATGATTCACTATATTCCATAAAACAGCTGGCAGATTCAAAAGACCATTACTGTGCTAATGTAACGAGGGAAGTGAACAACTTCTTGCACAAAGAAGTTCATTTACATATGGTTGCTGACATGAAATTGAAATTCACAGTGCCACTAATAAAATGCACTCCTCTCTTTTACATTCCTCCTCTGATCGTGTATCTGGATGATAGGCGTGCTCCTAAGTTCCTTTTTTTTTCCTGGCAGAAATATAGAATATTTTTGATGCATTTAAGAGGAGGCTAGACAAGCATTTGAGGGAGAAGTGAATAGAGGGTTATGCGGATAGATTTAGATGAGGAAAGACTGGAGGAGGCGAGAGTGGAGCATGGACTGGTTGGGCCAAATGGCCTGTTTCTGTGCCGTATATCCTATGTAATCCTTCCTTTGCATAAAATGTTCCCATAAGTTTCATTGGATAAACCTTTCGGGGAAGCATTTTCACTTCGCAGTACTCCTTTTACCCCCATCCTTCAAGTATATTTTCCCCATCTAGCCCTTCAAGAGTACTTATTATTTTTTATGAAAGTGATAATGTTACTCCTGGCTGGTAAGAGATAACTTTAGTTCACCTTGCATGGATGCCTGTTATTTGAGGTGCCATGCCCATTGCAACCTGCACCATGGAGCAGGCCAGATTAGAAGACAGTTGAGGATAGGTTGGTTGGGAGCATTGCAAGTGGAAATTGAACTGCAATCAAAATTGGAGAAAGCCCATATCTATGGCAGATAATTAACATATCAAGTTATTTTGCTATTTAATAACAACAACAACAACTTGTATTTATATAGTGTCTTTAACATAGTGAAACGTCCCAAGGCGCTTCATAGGAGTATTACAAGAGAAAAAAAATTGACACACTCAGAAATTAGGGCAGATGACCACAAGCTTGGTCAAAGAGGTAGGTTTTAAGAACATAAGAACATAAGAATTAGGAACAGGAGTAGGCCATCTAGCCCCTCGAGCCTGCTCCGCCATTCAAAAAGATCATGGCTGATCTGGTCGTGGACTCAGCTCCACTTACCCGCCCGCTCCCCATACCCTTAATTCCCTTATTGGTTAAAAATTTATCTATCTGTGATTTGAATACATTCAATGAGCTAGCCTCAACTGCTTCCCTAAGCAGAGAATTCCACAGATTCACAACTCTCTGGGAGAAGAAATTCCTTCTCAACTCGGTTTTAAATTGGCTCCCCCGTATTTTGAGGCTGTGCCCCCTAGTTCTAGTCTCCCCGACCAGTGGAAACAACCTCTCTGCCTCTATCTTGTCTATCCCTTTCATTATTTTAAATGTTTCTATAAGATCATCCCTCATCCTTCTGAACTCCAACGAGTAAAGACCCAGTCTACTCAATCTATCATCATAAGGTAACCCCCTCATCTCCGGAATCAGCCTAGTGAATCGTCTCTGTACCCCCTCCAAAGCTAGTATATCCTTCCTTAAGTAAGGTGACCAAAACTGCATGCAGTACTCCAGGTGCGGCCTCACCAATACCCTGTACAGCTGCAGCAGGACCTCCCTGCTTTTGTACTCCATCCCTCTTGCAATGAAGGCCAACATTCCATTCGCCTTCCTGATTACCTGCTGTACCTGCAAACTAACTTTTTGGGATTCATGTACAAGGACCCCCAGGTCCCTCTACACCGCAGCATGTTGTAATTTCTCCCCATTCAAATAATATTCCCTTTTACTGTTTTTTTTTTCCCCAAGGTGGATGACCTCACATTTTCCGACATTGTATTCTATCTGCCAAACCTTAGCCCATTCGCTTAACCTATCTAAATCTCTTTGCAGCCTCTCTGTCCTCTACAAAACCCGCTTCCCCACTAATCTTTGAGTCATCTGCAAATTTTGTTACACTACACTCTGTCCCCTCCTCCAGGTCATCTATGTATATTGTAAACAGTTGTGGTCCCAGCACCGATCCCTGTGGCACACCACTAACCACCAATTTCCAACCCGAAAAGGACTCATTTATCCCAACTCTCTGCTTTCTGTTAGCTAGCCAATTCTCTATCCATGCTAATACATTTCCGCTGACTCCGCGTACCTTTATCTTCTGCAGTAACCTTTTGTGTGGCACCTTATCGAATGCCTTTTGGAAATCTAAATACAGCACATCCATCAGTACACCTCTATCCACCATGCTTGTTATATCTTCAAAGAATTCCAGTAAATTAGTTAAACATGATTTCCCCTTCATGAATCCATGTTGCATCTGCTTGATTGCACTATTCCTATCTAGATGTCCCGCTATTTCTTCCTTAATGATAGCTTCAAGCATTTTCCCCACTACAGATGTTAAACTAACCAGCCTATAGTTACCTGCCTTTTGTCTGCCCCCTTTTTTAAACACAGGCGTTGCATTAGCTGCTTTCCAATCCACTGGTACCTCCCCAGAGCCCAGAGAATTTTGGTAGATTATAACCAATGCATCTGCTATAACTTCTGCCATCTCTTTTCAGGAGCGTCTTAAAGGAGGAGAGCGAGGTTTAGGCAGGTAATTCTAGAGCTTGGGGGTTAGGCAACAGAAGGCACGGCCACCAATAGTTGAGCGATTATAATCAGGAATGCTCGAGGGCAGAATTAGATGAAATGATTTTTGGTAGCTAATATAAATGACCAGAAAATTCATTGGGATGAATATGTAGATAATGTGACTCGATTGCGAGTGCAGACCACTGACTGGAGGATCAGACTGTGGGCAGTGTATCTGGTTTCATATGTCCTTGGTTCGGCTCTTGTGTTTCTTATAGAAAGTAATAGTCAAACTCTACAAAGAAAGTCTTTGTCCAACTTGAATTTCTTTCTCCCTCATCTTAACCACCCCAAAGGGGTGAACAACTAAGAACAGCTAAAAAGGTGGTTGCGACCCAATTGCTAACTTTTCTGGCTACAGTTTGGTTTTTAAAATAATTGGTATTTTTTGGACATCTGTTGTAATTTGCTTCTTGAAATATAATTACATTTAGTTGACTGGACCAAAGCCAAACTAATCCATGCCTTCTGCTATGCATAACCAATCAAGATTCTTAATTTTTGGTAAGACATTTCAGTTTTACAGTGAATGTTGGATAATGCATCTAGCTTTGAACTCTGGCTACTGCACTGATGAGTTCTCAGTGATGACTGTAGCCCTTGGTTTGAGGCTGAATAATTAGATTTCATATCAACAGCTCAGCAACAGCTCAGGGATCAGTCCAGATTAAAATTTTCACCATCATTAACATTCATAGGAAAAGGATGTGAGAGATTTCAGGATTGCAGACGTCAGCATCATTGTCAAGCAAGGAGTCATTTCAGCAGCAGATGGAACAGCAAGACTAGGGACTAGAAAATAAGTAAATATTTTTGCTAAGTATAGAGACAAAATATTCATTTTAATGTATTCTTGGGATGGGGGAACTTTTATTAATGACTCTGTTTTTCATAGCTATTCAAATTCTACTTGAATGCACTGCTCAGTATACCAAGCACTTAGAATCATAGGATATTATAGCATAGGAGACTGTTTAGCTCATTGTGCCTATGCTGGCTTTGAGCGAGAACTTTTCCATCCAGTCCAATTTCCCTGCACCTTACTTGTATCCCTTTATCAAATCAAAACTTGTCGAACAAATGATTTGCATTGATTTTTTTTTTATGTACACAATGCGTGATTTAATAGAAGGTGTAATTAACTTCTCTTTTTAAACATTTAACTTCCACACACAGTAACATAATATATAGTGATTGAGCTGGTCTTTCTACAGATCTACTTGTAGACCGAGGGCTGCATTTCCTTTAATAACTATTGTGGTACTGTTAAACCATCAAACCTTGATCGGTTTCCCGACTTCCAGCTTTGACTGGGATAAGATATGAATTGAAATGGCAGAGACACATATTGATATATTTTGCCATTCGACTGCAATGACTGCAGCAGAGACCTTCGTCTATAACCATTAACCTCCCTGTTTTCTCTGGTGTGCTACCAGTCCCAACATAGGCCCATTTGTGGTCCCATGTTTGGCACTGCCTTTGATCTAGGACGTCATCAGTTATGGACGTGCAGCATTTACATTGCAAGTGCTGTTGGCAAGAATGTTACAGGTACGATGTCTCAAATCTGGCTGTCTGAAAATCAGAATTGTCCGAAATCCGGACATTTTTGAGAAAATCCCATTTGATATTCAGTAAAATAAAATTCGGAATTATTGTGCAAAAACAGATGGGCCGAACTAGTTATCAGCTTCGCTGCTATGTTTTAAATGGCGTGCGATCGGTCTGAGCCTTGCCGAATGACCCTCGACCCGACCTGACCCACGCCACCATTAGTACTTTGTCTGTCTCGGTAGCATACATACGCTCTTAATTTTCTTGTTGGAAATCCGTAAAATCCAAAAATCGGCACTGTCTCAGTCCTGAGGTTGCAGGAATTGAGACCTTGGACTGTGTAGGGGTGCTGCCAATGTAAAGCTTTACTGTAACAGACTATATCTTTGATGCTGTAACTGTTTTTATAAATTGTATAATTTATATCTATCTTCCTCTATATTTTTGTAGTTGTGCAATAATTTACAAAAAAACTCATTTCAGTATTCGCAAAACCTATTTTTGCTGCATAAGAAATTCTTGTTCATTCCAGCCCGATGACCTAAACTTAAAAAGTTTTCTCGGTTTTTATTTCATTTTGAAATCCAGATCTATTGATTTTTTTAAAATCGGCTGCAAACTGCACATTTGAGTTATGAAATTTTGTAACCGTTGCCTGGACAGGAGAAAAAAAACTAAACTAAATCTGAGGATAAATCCATCATTGGTGCCATCTTGTGGCTGCTGGCTTTATACTATACTGTGAAGGTTTTTTTAAATCTTGCTATATTGCAAATGATTTGAATCAAATAAAAATGGAAAATCTCTCAAACTCTGTTGTGTGCTTTTTTTCTATATGGGACTTTTTAACTAAAAATCTCTCGTTATCACCATCATCAAGATGCAGGTCCATGTGGGAATGTTGTAATAATGGCTGATAATTGGATTTTTTAAGATCTAGAAAGGACTATGTATTTTAAGATATAGAAAGGAATTGTGTAGGTCATGATTCAATAGCAGCATATCCTAATATGCTGTCATGGATTATTTGAATCCTTACTTTCTGGCCAAATTAGCCAGATATTGAAAAATGGGGATCACCACTTGTTTACGGGTGGGATAAAGCAATAGGCTGCGTAAGTTGTTCACATTTTTAATTTAGCATTTTCTAAATATTTGTCGCTAAGAGGTGACATATACTGTGCCTATTTTAAAATATTCTGCACATTTCAAAATGAAAATGAGTAGATAGATGCCCCGTTCATGATTGAAAGCATTTACTCAAGTCAAAATTTGACAAAAATGTCATAAGATAGTGAAGTTAAGCTTCCGTTGATGGCTTTATTTATGCTTTGAGAAATGTTACTATTTAGCTGACTTTTCTGATGTTTGAGGCTGCACTTGCACTACAAGTTTGAAAATGATTTCCACTTCACACTGATTCTAACTTTGTAAATCTGTACTTTGGAGCAAAGTAGAGTGATATTCCCTCCTCCAGTTTGGCACCCGACTCTAGATTTTAGGATGCATTTACACAAGAACTTTAGCATTGGTCCAAAGTGAAATTGCTTCACAAACGCTATAGTGTAAATGCACTAAATTGGCTCATGATCACAGACCTTGTATGAATCAAAATTGGCAACCAGATTTTATAAAGAAATTTCATCCAATGTTGTATTTTGTGCAATCTGTCAAATTTAGGTTTAAAAAGCTAATGCCAAATAGGAAAGCAGTTTCTTAAACTTTTTTTTTCTTCCATCAGTGTGTTACTACATCCCTACAGTTGAAAGACGAATGGTGCTGGTTAAGACAACTAAAAGTAACGGTGAATGAAGAAGTGGCCAATTGCACCATCTACTGCAAAGGTGTGTACTCTTTCCATCAACACTTTTAAGAAGATAATATAATGTTTCAATGTAATTTTGTTTAAACTTATTGTTACTCTGATAGTTTGAAAATTTTGGAAGAAAAACCTTCAATTATCAGTGGTATTTGAAAATTGAATTCTGACTTCAGGATGAGGTAAACAGCTGTAATTATTACTTGTGCATCAAAAAGGAACTCTTTTATTTCTGCATTATTCTATTGGGAATATTGATTTAGTTGTTGCAAAAACTGAATTTTTTTTTTAAAAGCTAACCTTGTAACACTATATTTCGAAAGGGGGAATTTTCTAACTTGAAATCTGCCAACATTATCTTTATGAATCAATGAACCAGATTTTGCTTTCAAAAGTAACAAGTGAGGCTAATGGCGTAAAGAGTACCGCAACTTTAGGTGAGGGACGGTTGCGCAGTTAAACACAAATATTCAAAAGTTGTTGTCCAAGTTGCGTCGCTCTACTGTTAGCTTTGTGAAAATGACTTCCTGCTGTCTGCCTCACCATTGAATGGTGTGAAGTTGCTGTATTTATGTGGTAGGTACAGGCTAAACTTGCCACAGAAAGTTAAATTCTGTCATTTCAAGTCTAAGTAGCCTTTTAGTGACATAAGTGTTAATTATTGCCAATCAACCTCTCAAGCACAGAAAATGAACAGTTACAAGTGCGGAGTCTCATTGCTTCAGGTTTTAATTGTTGGAGATTTTAAAAATGTAAATTTAAAATGTTTTAGTTTATACCTGTATGTAACTTTGTCTGTCTTTCCCCTCTCAATCCAATCTTTCTTTCCCTCTCTTTCTTTCTCTTTCTGTATCTGATTTGACATTTGGCTGGATTTTGCTCTCAGCGGTGAACGAACGGCACTAGCCGATCATTACACTTGCGTTTGCCCACAGACTTTCCATGGGATTTTACACTGAAACTTACTGTAATTAGAGCCAAAAAGTGCAGCAACCTCTACAGGGGATCTGGAACAGGCCAAGCAAACTGTGTGTATCCTCAACCAATCAATTGGAGAATTGTTAATGAGCAGCGCAGAGTCTGAACTAGGAAGTGACAGAATATTTCATTTAATGTCAAATCAGGTACAGAAAGCAAAATAAAGAGAGGAAAAGAAAAATGGGATTAAGGGAGAGCCATAAAAGAGGTGAAGAAAAAGTAAAAGATATATATATTGGCTCTGAATTCGCGGTCAGAGGCTTCCCCCCCTGGGGAATGCCTCCGATCCGCAAATAAAATGTCCAGTACCCGGTGGTATGGAGATTTACGGTCCTAGGGCTTGCCAGGTCCGCATGGGCAAAGGCCCACCTCGCTCGGGCGCATGCGGTTCACGAGCGCCCCTGGGATCACGTGGGTCAGCCCAACGAATGACAGAAGGGGATCCACATTCATATTCATGGGGATTCCGTCTGTGCAGAATCTCCATAAGTATGAATGGGAATATCCCCAAACATGCCTCTACAATTCAAATAAAAATAAATTTAAATCACATCTTTAAAATGAATTAAATGGCATTTAATTAAATATTTTAAACAAAAATGTTATTACATTTTTTTTACGTGTTTTAAAGGGGCTAAAAATAACTTGCCTTTTTTCACAGGTTTTTAAATGTATAAATTATTGATAACATTTTATTTTTCTGTTTTTAAAAACTCTTCCGCTGGTAAAAGCAGGAAGTTCCTGCCTCTCTTCAGATACATTTCTTTTCAAAAAGTAGTCATTGTACTATGTGTATGTATGTCTGCATGAGCACTATCTTAAGTCAATCATTTTATAATTGTCAAGAATTAGTATTTTACCAGAATTTATGAAAGGCTTTGTTCCAAACATTGAAAATATATGCAAGAATGAGAGTATTTAAAGTGACGTGGTTAGACATGGCATGTTATGCATTGCATAGGACCGACTGTAAAGCAGTCCCTCAAAGACTGGTACGAATATGGTGTGAATGAACTTGCTGTTCAAAGGAAGTGCTTCCAGAGACATTGGAGCTGGTTATCAGTTCTTCCCAAAAAACTGTGGAATATTGGATGGCATGGGCAGGAGTCAATGTAAAGGAGTGGTTTGCTTTTACTTTGCAGGGAGATGAGGGCTGTTTGCACATCTTTAGATGCTAAGGGCCCAAATTTCCCCATGAGTTGCACCGGTTTTTTTTGTGTAATTTGATTTTTCTGGTGTATCTTAAAAGTTGCAAATAAGGCCATTTAATTTGCGCCAGTGTAAGTGAGTTAGTTAGGTTTTTTGTGAGGTCAGTTTTTTTTTCAAAAGGGGGCGTTCCCAGCCACTTACACTTATAGAAACATAGAAAATAGGTGCAGGAGCAGGCCATTCGGCTCTTCGAGCCTGCACTGCCATTCAATACGATCATGGCTGATCATTCAACCTCAGTACTCCACCCCAGCCTTCTCTCAATACCCCCGATCCCTTTAGCCGTAAGGGTCACATCTAACTCCCTTTTGAATATGTCCAACGAACTGGACAATTTGGACAGAAAAAAGTTGTACTAAAACTAACTTAGGCAGCGTATCTGTCCACTTTTCTCCGCACAGAAAGACCTTACTTACAGTTAAGGAATCGGTGCAAGTAATTACATTTGAAGCACTAAACAAAGCACAAAAAGTAATAAGCAATTAATTAACAAATAAAATAGAAGGAACCCTGCACCTAAACAACATTTCAAGCACCACCAAGCACCAAAGAAAGCACAAGCAATAATAACAATTCACTAAAAAATAAAGAAGTGAAGTAAATAATTAAAGTAACAAATAAAAGTACTGCATCAAATCCTACCTTAAACTGAACGGGCAATTAAGAAATCTTAAGTAAGGACCTGCACCCAAGCACCAAACATTGCAAATAAAAGTTTAAATAACTCATTAAAAATAAAGAACTCAGGTAAACAATTGAATAACAAATAAAGAATTGTAGTAAATCCAACCTTGACTTGAACTCGGCCGGGGAAGGCAGCGAGCCGGCCTGTACGGGGGGGGCAATTTGGCCTGGGAAAGGGGCAGCCGGCAAAGAAGTATCGGGAGACTGAAGGAAGGGAGAGGGAGGAGAGGCTGGACTGGCTGCGCTCGGCACGCACCGGCAAGCCCTTTGGCTGGGGGTGGGGGCGGCGTGCAAAGCAGAGCGACCGAACGTGGCATTGGTGGGGGTGGGGGAGGGGAGCGGAGGGGAGGAGGAGAGAGAGAGAGAGAGCCGCTGGCTGGCCTTCATATTGGGGGGGTGACCGAACGCGGCATCTTAATTTGCATACAAACAGCAACACAGGCAGGACACTGCTGCAAGTTTCGGCGCTACTGCGCATGCGCGAACACCAGACCCGACGCCACTGCGCATGCGTGACGCTGCCGGCACTGATATTGGCGCAGGGCTGTAGCTCCGCCCCCCCACTGTTTAATCTGCGCCACGCCAGGGTACTCCAGACTCTTCAGAACAGCCAAGATGGGGCCATTTTTTTCCGGCACCGTTTCCAGCGCACAGAAATGGCGCATGAAGGGTAAGTACGCCAAAAAAACGGGTTGGCCAAAATTGGGCCCTAAGTCTCCTTACAGTGAATTCCAATCTTTCTACAATTGGTTGATCATCGACTACCTAAGCATTAAGTGTGGTTCTGTTTTTCTCACATGGCACCAACAGTGCCGATGTAGTTTGGATCACAATGGAGTGCTTTGTATCGTGGGCATGTTCTCCAACCACCGCCCATCAATTCGACTTCGGAATTAAAGTTTGTTGACTGTTTCAAATAGCCCGTGTGATCTTTCTGGAAAAAACTATCACTCTGTGGCATTCCATTATGAGGTGCAAAAGACTTTCCATCACTTCCCCTGACTGGATAGATGACCTTCCAGGGGATTTATACAAAACAAGCACATTGTTACTTGAAATTTATACACACATTGTGTAACTTCCCTTTATTGGCATTCAGGTTCCTTTTGAAAGTCAGGGTGGAAGAAATGGTTTGCTGTTGCATTTCTAATTACCAACCTAAGTGGAATGGGAGTGACAAAAAAATGTTAATAGCAGAAGATCAACTCTGTAGCTTGATTATATGTTGAAAGATGTTTTTCTTTGTAATTGCTAATTTATGAATTAGTGTTTCTTGTGTGTGCTTCGTGATTAAGTTCATATCCAAATTCAAGCCCTTGGTTTGCAAAAAATACAATGCTTATACAACCTTATCTATTCTTTGAAGATTTACGTATTTTAAAATTAGTCTGTAGTACTTTGTTAAATAACTAAATGCAGCAGGTAGCACATCTGTGTGCAATTGGTAACTGCTTCATTCCTTTTATTGAAACGGGCTGCCTCCTTCCTATACTATACCATGGCTAACAAACTCTTTTTATATTTAAAAAAAAATGCTTACATTGAGCTCCCTTTTTGTTCCAAACTTGTGAAAGCAAAGGCTGTCAGGCTCATGAATGCTCCTACGATTTGTTCGCCATTGCAATCATGTGCACCACCTTTCCTAATCGATAGCATTGCTAACTCCTGAGGGAGGCAAAAACTACCTGGCCAGTTTCAGGAAACAACCTCCCTGATTCCTTAATATAACCAAATAATCTTAGACCATGGATACCCAGGATGTGTCACTAAGCACACTAAACTCAGCACCTCCCCCCACCCCCCCCCCATTGTCCATAAATGTGCTTGGGAACATAGGACAATATTGGAAACGTCTGTTTCCCCTCCATCCTGATCTCTCGTGTCCTTCAGTAAGTAGCCTTGTCTACCAGAAATGTATCCATCAACTTTTTGAAATTTCTAATCTCCTCTACTGTGCTAAACTATATCTGTATAATCTATGCACACTCATAAGAAAATGCCAGAATCGTTAATCACTGTGTTGTTTTCTGAAAACTAGTAATAAAACAAGTCTGCCATTTGTTCCCATAGTCCTCCACTTCTAATCTCCTAAAAAATTAACACCGGTTCGTACATGGATCTTGGGCGCCCTCCAGTAACTTGGCCAAGTGAAATTCTGAATGTGTGAGCTTGGACAGAGAGCTGGAAGGATATTTGATGAGGCATTGCAACCAAACTCAATCTTGTGTTTACCTGATGTCTTTATACATCTAGGTTTTCCAGCAGGAGTCTTTGGATAGAATCTATGAATGAGAACCCTGGAGGATTATTCCTTTTCCCTCTCCCTAACTCAGACACACGGAGGCCAATTCTTGTAACTCTACTATGTGTTTATATTTTCAAGATTGCAGCAGGAACTGCCGGTGCTTGTTGAGCTGCAGAAAAGGACGATAATCTGATGGGGCAAATCCCTGGAAAATTCTCCTGGGTGTGATCAGTGCATCATAGGAATTCTTCGTGTAGCTAAATTCACTATTTTTAATACAAATACAAAATAACACAACAGGACTGTGGTCCACAGATCCAATATTGAAAGACAAATGTGAAGAATGCTTTATGAATGACTACTTATCAATTTCAGTATCTCAAAAAAAAATGTTTAAATAAGGAAATAGCAACACTGGGGAAAATCAAATTGGAGTGGTACATTGTGAATAGGAAATGGGCTTCTAAAGAACATTTGCAATAAATGACTTAGACCATTTGAAGGCGTGACGGAACAAAACTCAGTGAAGCATTAAAAAAAATATATAAACTTTAAATTTAGTAGCCTGATTCACAAATATTTTGAGTTTTTTTTTCATTTCTAAAATTGATTAACAAAATGGTTATTTGTTTCTTCATTGTCTAATAAGATTTCTGCTCTATCCTGTGGAGAACATTCTTCTGTTGAATGGAGCAACCACTAAGTGGTGGCAGTGGGCTGTCTGGTAGATAGATGTGATAATGATTTATCAAAATAAAACCCTTTGTGGTTAGTAGCTGATGTGGTTATGTTGCATCGTGGTAGTGATTCTCTCAGAAGAAAACCTGTTTTTTGTTTATACATGATGGAAATTACAGAACATTATCTCTCTAAGATGTTATTTCCCCTCATGATGCCCCTGTGAATCAAGTGTTCTTTCAGGCCAGCAGTGCATAAAAAGCATTGTTCTAAATAACCCCTTATTTTCTGCTGTTGTTGACAGTAGTGTTCTAATATTCTACACTAGCAGAGAGTTAGATGGTCTTTTATGATTAAGCTCTCTGTCCTCTTTGAGGTTGTGCTCTCTTTCTCTCCCCCGCACGCTTCTTCCTAAAGAGTTACCCCAGGATGCTAATTTGAACAGAAAGTACTGCTTCCCCCCAGCCCCCACCCCTACATATTCTCCCCCCCCCCCAACCTTCAAAAAAGACATACATACCCCAGTCCTGTCTAACCACTGATCCTGTAATTTATGTGAACTTTTGGTCCTTGTTTGCTGGTACAAATTTCCAGTCAGGATATTTCCAAGAAAATCAATGTATTGCAAGTGCATGGGCAGAAAGTGTTTGCACCTTTGTTGAACATACTTTGGACTATTAGCATGAAAATATCTTTAATTAAAAATCTGTTTGTAATGAGATCTGACTGCATATTGTACAGTTGTTATACATTAGTGAATCCTTAATATTGCTGATTGGTCTATGCGACACAACATTTCCTGTTCCGTCTTCCCTGGTTAATCCTTCCCCAGAGATATTTTGCTCTGACTGGTGTCTGCATCCTACCAGACCTCTTCAATTGTACTTCACTTCTCCCCTTCCTCTAGCTCTGTCTCTGTTTCCCTTCTTCCCACCTCAACATGCTCCAAATGCTGCAGTCCCCATAGAAAATAGATGCAGGAGTAGGCCATTCGGCCCTTCTAGCCTGCACCGCCATTCAATGAGTTCATGGCTGAACATGCAACTTCAGTACCCCATTCCTGCTTTCTCACCATACCCCTTGATTCCCCTAGTAGTAAGGACTCCATCTAACTCCTTTTTGAATATATTTAGTGAATTGGCCTCAACAACTTTCTGTGGTAGAGAATTCCACAGGTTCACCACTCTCTGGGTGAAGAAATTCCTCCTCATCTCGGTCCTAAATGGCTTACCCCTTATCCTTAGACTGTGTCCCCTGGTTCTGGACTTCCCCAACATTGGGAACATTCTTCCTGCATCCAACCTGTCTAACCCCGTCAGAATTTTAAACGTTTCTATGAGGTACCCTCTTATTCTTCTGAACTCCAGTGAATACAAGCCCAGTTGATCCAGTCTTTCTTGATAGGTCAATCCCGCCATCCCGGGAATCAGTCTGGTGAACCTTCGCTGCGCTCCCTCAATAGCAAGAATGTCCTTCCTCAGGTTAGGAGACCAAAACTGTACACAATACTCCAGGTGTGGCCTCACCAAGGCCCTGTACAACTGTAGCAACACCTCCCTGCCCCTGTACTCAAATCCCCTCGCTATGAAGGCCAACATGCCATTTCCTTTCTTAACCGCCTGCTGTACCTGCATGCCAACCTTCAATGACTGATGTACCATGACACCCAGGTCTCGTTGCACCTCCCCTTTTCCTAATCTGTCACCATTCAGATAATAGTCTGTCTCTCTGTTTTTACCACCAATGTGGATAACCTCACATTTATCCACATTATACTTCATCTGCGATGCATTTGCCCACTCACCTAACCTATCCAAGTCGCTCTGCAGCCTCCTCGCAGCTCACACTGTCACCCAACTTAGTGTCATCCGCAAATTTGGAGATACTACATTTAATCCCCTCGTCTAAATCATTAATATACAGTGTAAACAGCTGGGGCCCCAGCACAGAACCTTGCGATACCCCACTAGTCATTGCCTGCCATTCTGAAAAGTCCCCATTTACTCCTACTCTTTGCTTCCTGTCTGACAACCAGTTCTCAATCCATGTCAGCACACTACCCCCAATCCCATGTGCTTTAACTTTGCACATTAATCTCTTGTGTGGGACCTTGTCAAAAGCCTTCTGAAAGTCCAAATATACCACATCAACTGGTTCTCCCTTGTCCACTCTACTGGAAACATCCTCAATAAATTCCAGAAGATTTGTCAAGCATGATTTCCCTTTCACAAATCCATGCTGACTTGGACCTATCATATCACCTCTTTCCAAATGCACTGCTATGACATCCTTAATAATTGATTCCATCATTTTACCCACTACCGATGTCAGGCTGACCGGTCTATAATTCCCTGTTATCTCTCTCCCTCCTTTTTTTAAAAAGTGGGGTTACATTGGCTACCCTCCACTCCATAGGAACTGATCCAGAGTCAATGGAATGTTGGAAAATGACTGTCAATGCATCCACTATTTCCAAGGCCACCTCCTTAAGTACTCTGGGATGCAGTCCATCAGGCCCTGGGGATTTATCGGCCTTCAATCCCATCAATTTCCCCAACACAATTTCCAGACTAATAAGGATTTCCCTCAGTTCCTCCTCCTTACTAGACCCTCCGACCCCTTTTATATCCGGAAGGTTGTTTGTGTCCTCCTCAGTGAATACCGAACCAAAGTACTTGTTCAATTGGTCCGCCATTTCTTTGTTCCCCGTTATGACTTCCCCTGATTCTGACTGCAGGGGACCTACGTTTGTCTTTACTAACCTTTTTCTCTTTACATATCTATAGAAACTTTTGCAATCCGTCTTAACGTTCCCTGCAAGCTTCTTCTCGTACTCCATTTTCCCTGCCCTAATCAAACCCTTTGTCCTCCTCTGCTGAGTTCTAAATTTCTCCCAGTCCCCGGGTTCGCTGCTATTTCTGGCCAATTTGTATGCCACTTCCTTGGCTTTAATACTATCCCTGATTTCCCTTGATAGCCACGGTTGAGCCACCTTCCCTTTTTTATTTTTACGCCAGACAGGAATGTACAATTGTTGTAGTTCATCCATGCGGTCTCTAAATGTCTGCCATTGCCCATCCACAGTCAACCCCTTCAGTATCATTCGCCAATCTATCCTAGCCAATTCACGCCTCATACCTTCAAAGTTACCCTTCTTTAAGTTCTGGACCATGGTCTCTGAATTAACTGTGCAAATAGATGTTAACAAATATGATGTGATTGGGATTACGGAGACGTGGCTCCAGGATGATCAGGGCTGGGAACTCAACATCCAGGGGTATTCAACATTCAGGAGGGATAGAATAAAAGGAAAAGGAGGTGGGGTAGCATTGCTAGTTAAAGAGGAGATTAATGCAATAGTTAGGAAAGACATTAGCTTGGATGATGTGGAATCTATATGGGTAGAGCTGCAGAACACTAAAGGGCAAAAATCGTTAGTGGGAGTTGTGTACAGACCTCCAAACAGTAGTAGTGATGTTGGGGAGGGCATCAAACAGGAAATTAGGAGTGCATGCAATAAAGGTGCAGCAGTTATAATGGGTGACTTTAATATGCACATAGATTGGGCTAGCCAAACTGGAAGCAATACGGTGGAGGAGGATTTCCTGGAATGCATAAGGGATGGTTTTCTAGACCAATATGTCGAGGAACCAACTAGGGGGGAGGCCATCTTAGACTGGGTGTTGTGTAATGAGAGAGGATTAATTAGTAATCTCATTGTGCGAGGCCCCTTGGGGAAGAGTGACCATAATATGGTGGAATTCTGCATTAGGATGGAGAATGAAACAGTTAATTCAGAGACCATGGTCCAGAACTTAAAGAAGGCTAACTTTAAAGGTATGAGGCATGAATTGGCTAAGATAGATTGGCTAATGATACTTAAGGGGTTGACTGTGGATGGGCAATGGCAGACATTTAGAGACCGCATGGATGAATTACAACAATTGTACATTCCTGTCTGGCGTAAAAATAAAAAAGGGAAGGTGGCTCAACCGTGGCTATCTCGGGAAATCAGGGATAGTATTAAAGCCAAGGAAATGGCATACAAATTGGCCAGAAATAGCAGCGAACCTGGGGACTGGGAGAAATTTAGAACTCAGCAGAGGAGGACAAAGGGTTTGATTAGGGCAGGGAAAATGGAGTACGAGAAGAAGCTTGCAGGGAACATTAAGGCGGATTGCAAAAGTTTCTATAGGTATGTAAAGAGAAAAAGGTTAGTAAAGACAAACGTAGGTCCCCTGCAGTCAGAATCAGGGGAAGTCATAACGGGGAACAAAGAAATGGCAGACCAATTGAACAAGTACTTTGGTTCAGTATTCACTAAGGAGGACACAAACAACCTTCCGGATATAAAAGTGGTCAGAGGGTCTATTAAGGAGGAGGAACTGAGGGAAATCTTTATTAGTCGGGAAATTGTGTTGGGGAAATTGATGGGATTGAAGGCCGATAAATCCCCAGGGCCTGATGGACTGCATCCCAGAGTACTTAAGGAGGTGGCCTTGGAAATAGCGGATGCATTGACAGTCATTTTCCAACATTCCATTGACTCTGGATCAGTTCCTATCGAGTGGAGGGTAGCCAATGTAACCCCACTTTTTAAAAAAGGAGGGAGAGAGAAAGCAGGGAATTATAGACCGGTCAGCCTGACCTCAGTAGTGGGTAAAATGATGGAATCAATTATTAAGGATGTCATAGCAGCGCATTTGGAAAATGGTGACATGATAGGTCCAAGTCAGCATGGATTTGTGAAAGGGAGATCATGCTTGACAAATCTTCTGGAATTTTTTGAGGATGTTTCCAATAAAGTGGACAAAGGAGTACCAGTTGATGTGGTATATTTGGACTTTCAGAAGGCTTTCGACAAGGTCCCACACAGGAGATTAATGTGCAAAGTTAAAGCACATGGGATTGGGGGTAGTGTGCTGACGTGGATTGAGAACTGGTTGTCAGACAGGAAGCAAAGAGTAGGAGTAAATGGGTACTTTTCAGAATGGCAGGCAGTGACTAGTGGGGTACCGCAGGGTTCTGTGCTGGGACCCCAGCTGTTTACATTGTACATTAATGATTTAGACGAGGGGATTAAATGTAGTATCTCCAAATTTGCGGATGACACTAAGTTGGGTGGCAGTGTGAGCTGCGAGGAGGATGCTATGAGGCTGCAGAGTGACTTGGATAGGTTTGGTGAGTGGGCAAATGCATGGCAGATGAAGTATAATGTGGATAAATGTGAGGTTATCCACTTTGGTGGTAAAAACAGAGAGACAGACTATTATCTGAATGGTGACAGATTAGGAAAAGGGAAGGTGCAACGAGACCTGGGTGTCATGGTACATCAGTCATTGAAGGTTGGCATGCAGGTACAGCAGGCGGTTAAGAAAGCGAATGGCATGTTGGCCTTCATAGCGAGGGGATTTGAGTACAGGGGCAGGGAGGTGTTGCTACAGTTGTACAGGGCCTTGGTGAGGCCACACCTGGAGTATTGTGTACAGTTTTGGTCTCCTAACTTGAGGAAGGACATACTTGCTATTGAGGGAGTGCAGCGAAGATTCACCAGACTGATTCCCGGGATGGTGGGACTGACCTATCAAGAAAGACTGGATCAACTGGGCTTGTATTCACTGGAGTTCAGAAGAGTGAGAGGGGACCTCATAGAAACGTTTAAAATTCTGACGGGTTTGGACAGGTTGGATGCAGGAAGAATGTTCCCAATGTTGGGGAAGTCCAGAACCAGGGGTCACAGTCTAAGGATAAGGGGTAAGCCATTTAGGACCGAGATAAGGAGAAACTTCTTCACCCAGAGAGTGGTGAACCTGTGGAATTCTCTACCACAGGAAGTAGTTGAGGCCAATTCACTAAATATATTCAAAAGGGAGTTAGATGAAGTCCTTACTACTCGGGGGATCAAGGGGTATGGCGTGAAAGCAGGAAGTGGGTATTGAAGTTTCATGTTCAGCCATGAACTCATTGAATGGCGGTGCAGGCTAGAAGGGCTGAATGGCCTGCTCCTGCACCTATTTTCTATGTTTCTATGTTTCTATTTTAACTGTTTCATTCTCCATCCTAATGCAGAATTCCACCATATTATGGTCACTCTTCCCCAAGGGGTCTCGCACAACGAGATTGCTAATTAATCCTCTCTCATTACACAACACCCAGTCTAAGATGGCCTCCCCCCTAGTTGGTTCCTCGACATATTGGTCTAAAAAACCATCCCTTATGCACTCCAGGAAATCCTCCCCCACCGTATTGCTTCCAGTTTGGTTAACTCAATCTATGTGCATATTAAAGTCACCCATTATAACTGCTGCACCTTTATTGCACGCACCCCTAATTTCATGTTTGATGCCCTCCCCAACATCACTACTACTGTTTGGAGGTCTGTACACAACTCCCACTAACGTTTTTTGCCCTTTGGTATTCTGCAGCTCTACCCATATAGATTCCACATCATCCAAGCTAATGTCCTTCCGAACTATTGCCTTAATTTCCTCCTTAACCAGAAATGCTACCCCACCTCCTTTTCCTTTTATTCTATCTTTCCTGAATGTTGAATACCCCTGAATGTTGAATACCCCTGGATGTTGAGTTCCCAGCCCTGATCATCCTGGAGCCACATCTCCGAAATCCCAATCACATCATATTTGTTAACATCTATTTGCACAGTTAATTCATCCACTTTATTGCGGATATTCCTTGCATTAAGACACAAAGCCTTCAGGCTTGTTTTTTTAACACCCTTTGTCCTTTTAGAATTTTGCTGTACAGTGGCCCTTTTTGTTCTTTGCCTTGGGTTTCTCTGCCCTCCACTTTTCCTCATCTCCTTTCTGTCTTTTGCTTTTGCCTCCTTTTTGTTTCCCTCTGTCTCCCTGCATTGGTTCCCATCCCCCTGCCATATTAGTTTAAATCCTCCCCAACAGCACTAGCAAACACTCCCCCTAGGACATTGGTTCCGGTCCTGCCCAGGTGCAGACCATCCAGTTTGTACTGGTCCCACCTCCCCCAGAACCGGTTCCAATGCCCCAGGAATTTGAATCCCTCCCTGCTGCACCACTGCTCAAGCCACGTATTCATCTGCGCTATCCTGCGATTCCTACTCTGACTATCACGTGGCACTGGTAGCAATCCCGAGATTACTACTTTTGCGGTCCTACTTTTTAATTTAGCTCCTAGCTCCTTAAATTCTTTTCTTAGGACCTCATCCCTTTTTTTACCTATGTCATTGGTACCAATGTGCACCACGACAACTGGCTGATCTCCCTCCCTTTTTAGAATGTCCTGCACCCGCTCCGAGACATCCTTGACCCTTGCACCAGGGAGGCAACATACCATCCTGGAGTCTCGGTTGCGGCCGCAGAAACGCCTATCTATTCCCTTTACAATTGAATCCCCTATCACTATTGCTCTCCCACTCTTTTTCCTGCCCTCCTGTGCAACAGAGCCAGCCACGGTGCCATGAACTTGGCTGCTGCTGCCCTCCCCTGATGAGTCATCCCCCTCAACAGTACCCAAAGCAGTGTATCTGTTTTGCAGGGGGATGACCACAGGGGACTCCTGCACTACCTTCCTTGCACTACTCTTCCTGCTGGTCTTCCATTCCCTAGCTGGCTGTGGACCCTTTTCCTGCGGTAAGACCAACTCGCTACACGTGATACTCACATCATTCTCAGCATCGTGGATGCTCCAGAGTGAATCCACCCTCAGCTCCAACTCCGCAAAGCGGACCGTCAGGAGCTTGAGGTGGATACACTTCCTGCATATATAGTCGTCAGGGACACTGGTGTCGTCCCTGAGTTCCCACATGGTACAGGAGGAGCATAACACCCGACCGAGCTCTCCTGCCATGACTTAACCCTTAGATACACTTAAATTGGCAACAACAATGTTAAAGGTTACTCACTGTTATAGAAGAGAAAAAAGAAAAGAGAAAAATTACTCACCAATCACCAGCCATGTTTCTATGTTTCTATGTTAACTGTTTTCTCAAAGTATTTATCATTTATCATTGAAAACATGATTGGTTTTAGTTGAAAAAGAAATATGCTCAGTATGCTTTTGGGGAGCACCTGCAGCAGATTTACAGAATTGTCTGTGTATTGCCATCCTATGGTAGCAGCACTGTTGGAACACTTCAGATTTTGTTTCACAATAGCATTTTGTTTTCCTCTGCAGATGATCAGATCTGGTGTAAAACCACAAAGCCCATCACAGAAGGAGAATGTTTAACAGTGGCTGTTGGTCCTTCGGATCAGAGTAACCGAGACCCTGTGTTAAATCTAAGTGTTAAGATGGAGCCAGTGGAGCCTGCGGAGTGCTCAGAGCAAGCAGCCACATACCCAGCTTCGTTACATTCTGACATCCAGCTTCTTCCTCAGCAGGCAGGCATGGCTGCAATATTAGCCACTGCAGTTGTCAACAGTAAGTTCTGGAGAAATAGAAAGCTAAATGTGCAATCGTTAGAACAAAACTATTCTCCTGGCGTTTCATCACTCAGCAGAAAAGATTATGTTAAATTACATAGGCGTGTAGTCCCGTATGTAGACAAATGTGACGGGGTCTGAGTTTAAAGTCTTAGCTTGAAGGTGCTGCCTCCAACCATGCAGCACTCCCATTGGAACTGAAATAGTGAAGCTGTTGAGTGTTGAAACATAGAAAATAGATGCAGGAGTAGGCCATTCGGCCCTTCGAGCCTGCACCACCATTCAATATGATCATGGCTGATCATGAGTGCTGAGACTGAATCAAATTCGAAGCAGAAATTAATTGGGAAACTAAATAAAGGACGGTGGGCACGAGATATTATGGGTAGGGTTTTGTTTTCGAAGAGAAAGATGGGTTAGTACTCTCTATATAAAGTACTTGCTCCTAACCTTTTTCTTTCCTTTTCTTCCTTTTCTAAATCTGTATTCGTACTGTAAAATTAATTCATTTTATTTAGCAGCTCATTACTCATTTGCTTGCAGTGTTACATTTCAGTGTACTGCTGACATCAGTACTGATTAAATGGTTATTGCTAAATGGCCTCCTTGTATTACAGCTGTATTTAAAATGTGTACTGAATTTCCAACGAGCTTCCTCAAAGAGAGGTAAATTAAAATCTTTGTCTGAAGATGATCCAGGGCAGTGTATTGGTTTGCATTGATGATTGCCCCCACTGCAGTTGGGTTGATTACCTCAGCCATGTCACTATGGCAACATCCTAAGTGGGGAGTAGGTGTTACCCACAGGGAAGGGGGAATCCGTAGGAGGGTCATGACAGGGCTGCTTTCTCACATCTTCTAACAGCAGCTTAAAGTATCTTTCGTTGGTGACTCATGTCCTCCATTTCATGGTCCAGAGGGACAAGAAAATGGAAAAGGTGCTCCATGTAAAAGAAAAATCAAAAACAAATTTAGTTACTTAACTAAGTTGTGGTGTTCATGCTTCCTCAGAATATTTATTTTAAATTTGATTGTTCCAGAGGACATCTTTCCTTGTAAATCTTGTGGGATTTGGTATCGGAGTGAAAGAAACCTGCAAGCTCACCTGATGTATTACTGTGCCAGCCGGCAAAAATCCACGTCCACTCTTACAGAGGAAAAGCCCAAGGAGACATCACCACATGAGCGCATCTGTCCCTTCCCACAATGCAACAAAAGTTGTCCCAGTGCCAGTTCACTGGAGATTCACGTGCGTAGTCACAGTGGTAAGAAACCTTATATCAATGAATAAATTATTTTAATACAGCACATTTCAATTTGAAATAGTTCTGGGAATGGAATGGGGTGGCAGGGAGCCAGATTGCAAACCTAATTTGATTACAAAAGAAATAACATGGAGGCTTCACACAGTGAGACAGAAGTGAATATTAATAAAATCAAAACATTATTACACCAGTATGTGGTGTACCGCACTTGATGGAGTTGTGTGCTTTACTTTGGTATTGTTAATTTGAAATCACTAATAGTGCAATTCTGCAACTCGCAATCTGCCAAATAACAGCAAGTTTAAAAATGGCATTTAAGTACATATTCATCAAGCCAAAGTTTGTTAGCACCAGGAAATGGAATCTGCAATTGTATCTTCAGTGCACACTAGAAAGTGTTTGTGGCCAGCTTTAAACCATCCCAAAAAAGGTTGACAAACAGCAGCAGTTCAAAATTCCAAATACAAGTTTGCTTGTGCACTTAAAAGTCTGGCAATAAGGTCCCATGTTCCATAACGAATACTTTGTTTCTGGCTGTGGTGGCCCATTAGTGGTATTAGGGCCACTGAAAATACAATTGAGTGCCACGGCATGCCAGCAACAATGAAAATACATACCGCAAAGATCAGAAATTGGCAGTCATCGTCTGAATATCTAATATATTATTAGACAAGGGCTTGGACAACGTGGACCATTTTCCATACCTTGGGAGCCAACTGTCAACAAGGGCAGACATTGATGAAGAGGTCCAACACCGCCTTCAGTGCGCCAGTGCAGACTTCGGTCGCCAGAGGAAGAAAGTGTTTGAAGACCAGGACCTCAAATCCGGCACCAAGCTCATGGTCTACAGGGCAGTAGTGAACCCACCTTCCTATATGGCTGAGACGTGGGCTATATACAGCAGGCACCTCAAAGGTGCTGGAGGAGTATCACCAATGCTGCCTCCGCAACATCCTGCAAATCCAGTGGCAGGACAGACACACCAACGTCGCTGTCTTCGCTCAAGCCAACATCCCCAGTATTGAAGCACTGACCACACTCGATCAGCTATGTTGGGTGGGCCACATTGTCCGCATGCCCAACACGAGACTCCCAAAGCAAGCGCTCTACGCAGAACTTCGACACGGCAAGTGAGCCCCAGGCGGGCAGCGGAAACGTTTCAAGGACACCCTCAAAGCCTCCTTGACAAAGTGCAACATCCCCATTGACTCCTGGTAATCCCTGGCCCAAGACCGCCCTAAGTGGAGGAAGAGCATCCGGGAAGGCACTGAGCACCTCGAGTCTCATCGCCAAGAACAAGCAGAAACCAAGTGTAGACAGCAGAAGGAGCATGCGTCAACCCAGGCTCCCCGACCACCCTTTCCTTCAACCACTGTCTGCCCCACCTGTGACCGAGACTGTAGATCCCGCATTGGACTCCTCAATCACCTGAGAACTCACTTTGAGTGGAAGCAAGTCATCCTCGACTCCGAGGGACTGCCTATTTTAATGATGATCTAATTATCATCATAGGCAGTCCCTCGAAATCGAGAAAGACTTGCTTCCACTCTAAAAGTGAGTCCCCAGGTGACTGTACAGTCCAATAAGGGCATTACAGTCTGTCACAGGTGGGGCAAACAGTGGTTGAAGGAAAGGGTGGGTGGGTCGTCTGGTTTTCCTCACACTACTTCCACTGTCTGCGTTTGGTTTCTGCATGCTCTCGGTGACTAGACTCGAGGTGCTCAGCGCCTTCCCGGATGCTCTTCCTCCACTTCGGGCGGTTTTGGGCCAGGGATTCCCAGGAGTCAGTGGGGATGTTGCACTTTATCAAGGAGGCTTTGAGGGTATCCTTGAAGCGTTTTCTCTGCCCACCTGGGGCTCATTTGCCGTGTAGGAGTTCCAAAAAGAGCGCTTGCTTTGGGAGTCTCGTGTCGGGCATGCGAACGTTGTGGCTCACCCAATGGAGCTGGTCGAGTGTGGTCAGTGCTTCGATGCTGGGGATATTGGCCTGATCGAGAACACTGATGTTGGTGCGTCTATTCTCCCAGTGGATTTACAGGATCTTGCAGAGGCAGCGCTGGCGGTACTTCTCCAGTGCTTTGAGATGTCTACTGTATATGGTCCACGTCTCAAAGCCATATAGGAGGGCTGGTTTCACTACTGCTCTGTAGACCATAAGCTTGGTGCCAGATTTGAGATCCTGGTCTTCAAACACTCTCTTCCTCAGGCAACCGAAGGCTGCGCTGGCACACTGGAGGCGGTGTTGGATCTCGTTGTCGATGTCTACCCTTGCTGATAGTAGGCTCCCGAGGTATGGAAAATGGTCCACGTTGTCCAAGACCGCGCCGTGGCAGTGCTGTGAGGCGGGGTCACGCTGGTGGAGGATCTTTGTCTTACAGATGTTTAGTGAAAGGCCCATGCTTTCATACGCCTCGGTGAAGATGTTGACGATGGTTTGGAGTTTGGTCTCTGAATGTGTGCAGACGCAAGCATCGTCCGAATACTGTAGTTCAATGACCGAGGATGGGACGACCTTGGATCTAGCCTGGAGGCGACAAAGGTTGAACAGGTTCCCATTGGTTCTATAGTTTCATTCCACTCCAGCAGGGAGCTTGTTGAGAGTGAGATGGAGCATGGCAGTGAGGAAGATTGAGAAGAGCGTTGGCACGATGACGCAGCCCTGCTTGACCCCGGTCCGGACGTGGATTGGATCTGTGGTGGATCCGTTGGTTCGGCTTGCATGTTGTCGTGGAACAGGCAGAGGATGGTGATAAACTTTTGGGGGCAGCCGAAACAGAGGAGGCGCTCCATTGTCCCTCACGATTGACAGTGTCAAAGGCCTTTGTGAGGTCAAAGAAGGCCATGTACAGGGGTTGGTGCTGTTCCCTGCATTTCTCTTGTAGTTGTGACGCGGTGAAGATCACGTCCTTTGTACCTCTCAGTGGACGGAATCCACATTGTGACTCTTGGAGGAGCTCTTCAGCCACAGGGAGAAGACAGTTGAGGAAGATTCTAGCGATGACTTTCCCAGTGGTCGACAGCAGGGAGATTCTTCTGTAGGTGCCACAGAGTAAACTCTGAAAAGATAGCAATCTAGGCTTTGAGTTTTGATTAATTCCTGAAAAGGTTGAGTTGATTCACATCATTTGAAATGGATTTTAGATTAGGTTTGTGCTTCTTTTGGATTCATTATCTAAAATGTGACTGGGATTGCGGTTAGTTAGTGTGGATTATTTATATACATTTTTTCCTTTCCTTTTTAACTTTTTATTTAGGTGCCATGTTTTGAAAGATGTTGAATCGATGAGCCGTCCACCTTTGGGTGGATTTAAAAAAAAAAAATCCCATGGCAACACTCAAAGTAGAGCAGAGGAGTTCTCCCAATATCTTGATCAACTACTTCCCTCAATCAACATCACCAAAACAGATTATCTGGACATTTATCTTGTTGTTTGTGTGACCTTGCTGTGTACAAATTGGCTGCCACATTTCCCTACATTACAATAGTGACTGCACTTCAAAAATAATTCACTAGCTTTGTATTGCTTTGAGACATGCTGAGGTTGTGAAAGCTGCTATATAATTTCAAGTTTATTATCTTTTCATATAGATATTAGTCAAGGGCTTTTTAGATGTCTGTGTACATCACATCATAGGGCCTCCCACCATCCAGTTCATATTATCTCCTCAGAAAAGTCAAGGAGGTTGCTGAGGTGTGAATCTGTGTTCACTGCAGTTTGCTAAATTCTCAAATAGGTCATCAATTCCATTATTTTACCCAGTACTGATGTGAGAATGATGGGGCTAGAATTGCCCAATCAATATTTATAAAGGCAGGAAAATTTCACCAGGGAAAGTGGGAAAACTCTAGTAGTAATGTTGCATATTTTAACCTAACTTACAATGTGATTTCAAAACCTCATAGATTAATATTGTTCACCCAACAAATGGCACAGAGACATTTTGATTTGATTTAAGAAATGATCTTAAAATTAATAGATAAATTGTTATTCAATGGGAACTGTTTTGGCAACTCCATGTATTGCCATGGAGATATTTTGTAAGAAATGTGCCAATGGAAAAAATTGCTCAGTCCCATATTCTAGACTTTGGGCGAGTCCCTTATTCACCACAATGTTCCTGAACCTCATTACTTCAACTAAAGTTGCTCAATATTAAAAGAAGGTTCTTTTAGAGCTGAGCTTCTTAAACTTAAAATTTGTAATACCGTTTCTTTTGACTGTTTTATTTTTAAAAATCATGGTGCTCCTCACCTGCTTACTTGGTCTCTACTTTCAGATGGGAATTTGATGTTGGTATGTTGGAGCACCAATACAATGTGGCAATGAAGTATTCACTTTTTTCGAGCTGTGCTTTCATAGAATATTGGGGTTTACTTCGATATGATTCCACGCCTGCATACAATAACTTGCAATCTTGAAAAGTACTTGATTAGGTTTTTACCTAATGTCAGAAGCGACATGCCTTGTTATACGTTGAAATGGAATTCACTTATAATGCGTTTCGGTTTTTGCTTGCATCATTATTCATGGAATTGAAATCTGTTTCTTGGCATCCAAGAGACCAATTAAAACATTTTAAGATAAAACAAGGACAAGTACATGTGGCCAAACCTAACCAGAAAGAATAAAAAGTGACGATAAAGGAATATTATAGTACAGTTGAATCTCTCTTATCCGGCACCCTCGGGAGCCGGCCTGTGCCGGATAAAGGATTTTGCCGGATGAGGGGAGGTCACGTTAAATTGGATGGTATAGATACTGAGCAAGGGGATCATGGGGCTGGGAGTGCGGCAGAGAGATCATGGGAGTGGGGGGGTGCAGTGGATCGCGGGGTCAGGCCAGCGATTGCGGGATTTGGCAGCGAGGAAGGACTTCAATTTGTTCGTGTTGGAGTTCTGCACATGCGCCACCCGGTGGCCGGGAATGGTGCCGGATAATGGGATAGTGACGGAAAAGGGAGTCCCAGATAAGGGAGGTTCGACCTGTACGAGCAAATCAAGAGCGCTGGAGGAAAAATTGCCAGAAGCAGCAGCTACAAATTGTTGCAATTGTGAAGTTGGATTTTGGGCAATATGTTCATGACGGTAATAGAATTAGCGTCCTATATCATCACAGGGCAAGAAAGGAGTTTTTCAAGGAAAATAATTGAAATTGGTGTGTAATTACTTTGCACTGTCTGCTTCATGTTGCATCAGTTCAGCCTGAACTGAATTAAATATTCAAGTTGTGGCTGATCTGCATATGCCTACCTGCAATATTTTCTGTAAAATAAACAAAAATGCAGAGATGGGTAGTGAGTCATTCACATTCACTTTAAAATGATTCCTTTCAATTTTGACATTTGTTTTTGGTTTTTCGACTGACGTGTGTTCTCTTATTGCTCAGGTGAAAGGCCATTTGTGTGTCTAATCTGCCTGTCAGCATTTACAACAAAGGCAAACTGTGAGCGACACCTGAAAGTACACACGGACACCCTGAATGGTAATTTACTCTTTAACCCAGAAATTCCACTTACAAGACACTTTTAGCTTATATATTCCCCAAGTGTAATGTATTAGTTTCTCGTGTGTTCTTGTGTGTAATGATGTATCACATTCAAAATGCAAGAGACTTTTCAATTCATATAAATCTTCTCCAAATTGTGATGCATTATTCACTTCATTTGAATGGGCTGTAATGAACTAGGCAGCAATAAGACCAAATAAACAATTCAAATGCTAAGTTAAAACTTAAACACTATTTCCTCTTCTTTAAAACTACTGACCACCACATATCCGAAGGAGGGAGCATGGTTAGGTCTGGCTACATGTACTTCATAATCCCTCGGTGCCCCTTCCTGAATATCCAGTGGGAGTCGTAAAATATATTGCATCTTCCAGACTATGTGGAGCGTTCCATCTACCCAAGGTGGAAACGCTTACTTCAGTGTGATGTTTCAACTAGCAGTGAGAGTTCAGCTGGCTGAGACTGCCATCTTTAAATATTAGCCAGCCATGAGATTAAACCCCAGATGTTCTGATTCAGTCATTCATTTAATACTTGTTCTTCTCGACGGGCCCAAGCCACACCTCTGAGCTCCGCTTAAATTGGCAAAGTTATAATCTTATTTACACTTTGGGCTCTTGTCCAGTTTTCTTGCAAGCTTTCGTTATTCCAAGCATATTTATTTTTATATGGTTTAGAACATTTCTATTTGGAATATTTCTGTTTTGGAAAAACAAGTCTGTTTTTGGAAAATAAATGAAATCTCCATCTAAAATCTAATTTTTCTTTATTTTTCTTCCATTGTAATATTTGCATTTGTTTGATTAAAAAAAGACATGAATCAGTGAAAAATAATGAAGAACATTTAATGTATTTTCTCAGACAATGTACTGCTTGAGAAGCCCAGGGGTGCGGAGATGTAAATCAGTAACAGTAAAGGTATATTGTGAACTGCATTGGTCACCAGACTACCCAAGCAAAAAACCTCTTCTGCAGTTATCTTGATTACTGTCACATTCTTAGCTCTGATTCAGACCAGCCCAATGTAAATATGAAGTTTAAACTGGTCTTTCATGCAAGTACTCAATACAATCTATTTCTCATGTCCCACTTCAAATGCTGTCTACTTTAGTAAATGTAGAATGTGTTCGTTTTAGTCCCAATTGTAGAAGTGTGTAACAAAACAGTTGCTTATTGAAGTTTTAAGTAGCAAACAAATTGTGGCTGTCTGTTCCACTCATGAAAATGTTAATGATCCTCATCGCTCACCCATGCAGCAGGTAGCTGACAATTCAACATTATTAAATTAAAAAAATGAATTAACTTAGTTATATCGCACCTTTCACATCAAGATATTCCAAGGTGCTTTGCAGCAAGTGAATACATTTTGAAGTGTTGTCTCGGTTAGATTTTTTTTAGTAGGCAAATACACCAGCTAATTAGCACATGGCAAGGCCCCGCAAACAGCAATGAGATAAATGACCAGTTAATTTTTTTTTGGAGCTGTTGATTGGGAGATAAATGTTGGTCATGAGATTAACAAAACTCAACTGCTTTTATTCAAGTAGTGCTTTGAGATCTTTTCCATCCACCAAGAGGGCAGAAAGAGCCTCAGTTTAATGCCTCATGCACAAGAGGGCACCTTCAATGATATAGCACTTCCTTAGCACTGAAATGTCAGCCTAGATTATGTGCTTGAGTTTTGAGCCTGACATGGAAGTGGGACTGCTACCTAAGAGCAAAGCTGACATATTTGAAGCGTTAGTTTGTATGATATCTTAAAGAAAAAGGGAAATTATGGAATTTAAAACTGTATGTTATGTACTTTTGGGGAAAAATTCAGTATCTCCCCGTATGGGAGCGGTAACAGTTGGGAGGCGCGAGACTTAGCGGCAAGCGCTGAAGACTCACCCCTCTCCAGAAATTCAGGTCACTGCCCCTGGAAGGATGAGGAACGCTAAATCAAGTGCTCCACTTCCTTCCTGGGGCGCTAACGGGGCGGACACACAGCAGCACTGCATGCTGGGCCGCGCTGCGCATCCAAGGGGCCTTTCCATTAAAGGGAAGGGTTCACGATGCTGACGCTACACAAGAAAAAGGGCTCTATCTGGACCACCAGGGAGTGGGGGTGCTGCGCGATCAGCCCAGCACTCGAGCAGAGCGCCAGGCTGAGCGATTGCAGCCAGGACCCCGCGAAGAAACCGGACCAGGAGTGGGAAAAAGAAGGTAATTTTTTATTTTATTTTTGACTCGACCACCTTGCCTTTAATTTTCGGCCTGGTAGCGGCCGGCTGCCCGATCCACATCCCCTGTAGCTGTCGGTGTTGTTACCTGGCGCTGCTGCAGGGGGCGAAAGTCAATTTTGGGGTAGGGCGATGTGTGCAGAGATGATGTCACAATCTCTGGGCGCAGGAGATCGGGGCACAAAGCCGTAGTGCCGCTGCTAAACTCCCGCCCAATATGGTGGGAGTCGTTAACAGTGCCGCGGCCAGTCGCAAACTCATTGGCTCCCCCTGGGGGTGCTAATGGAAGGCACAAATGATTTGAATTTCTCGCCCTTTCTCAATGTATACATGGTGTCCATTATTTTCAACCCATTTTGAAATGTTTCTTTAATGCTGCATGGATCCTTTCAATAACCATTTGACTAGGCAAGCAATGAATCTGATAGCTTCAGTTGCTATTGGGTTTGGAGAACTCATCGTCTTCCCGTCAGTGGTGTCAATATATTTGGTCTGTTTTCAGACTGATTTTAATCCTCTGTTTTGTAGATTCCAAGTTTTCAAATGAGGATGGTACTGTTTATATTTTCACCCCCAGACCTATTAGTGCAACTCAATTGTTCTTCGGATTAAAATGATTTGTGGCATCAAATTTAGACTATTTGAAATGGCAGTTGCATGACTTAAATTCTGTGTTTGATGCACCCAAAGGAACGTTGCCATCCACTCATTTGGACTGGATGGTAAACAGTGATCAGTGACATCTTGTGTCTGCTAATGTGCATCAAGTTCAGACAGATGGGCACTTTTACAATACCTTTCATGATCTCGGGACTTCCCAAAGCGCTTTATAGCCAGTGAAGTACTTTTGAAGTACAGTCACTGTTGTAATGTAGGAAACCTGGCAGCCAATTTGCGCACATCAATGTTCCACAAACAGCACTGTGATAATGACCAGATAATCTGTTTTTAGTAATATTGATTGAGGAATACATATTGACATGGGATGGAATCCCCCTGCTGCTTTTCAAATAGTGCCATGAGATCTTTGACATCCACCTGAGAGAGCAATGTAAGATCCCAGAGGGAACCTTGTTCCAAATTATTTGAGGTTGACCCATATTGGGGATAGTTATTTAACTTCATTCAGCACAAGCAAGACTTAATCGATACAGTATTCGAGCGGCTGTTTACAGACAATTGAGACTGTATTACCCTGTTATCCTCTGGGTAGAAGCACAACTGTGAGCAGGCACTCTCTGTCTGTCTCTGTCTCTGTCTCTCTCTGTCTCTCTCTCTCTGTCTCTGTCTCTCTCTCTCTGTCTGTCTCTCTCTCTGTGTCTGTCTCTGTCTCTCTCTCTCTCTCTCTCTCTCTCTCTCTCTCTCCTCATCTCCTGGGTGTCTCCTTGATTCTTGTTGAAATATTCTACTCTTTGTGGCTGTTAAGACCCCCCTTCTTATACCCCTACTCTCATTGAAAAGCTATGGAGTCCTCCTGAACCAATCACTGGCTGATACCTCAACCCAAAATCCATTCATAAAACTGCCACATCCGCAGCACCTTGGGCTTACACAAGGACACCCTTACATCATCTGTTTATGACCATCAAGACTCGTATCTGGGATAGTTATGACAATACAAATGGAATATGTCTCCATAGGTAGAGATACTGTCCTTGCTGTTGGCCTTTCTCTCGTTCTCTGCAGATGTTATAACATTCTAACACAGTGGCAACTACACATGATCTTGTTTCTCAGGATATTCGACCATGGCAGTCACTTTCTCACCCCAGGTTGTCTAGTTACAGCTTACTCAGACTTTTAAGCATAAGAAAAAGGGTTACATGCTATATATAATTCAGGTTATCATTGCATGCAGTTGATGATTACAAACTTCAACATTTAATTCTTACACACTATTGTAAATCAATTACTGATGATTGTAAGTTATTAATGGTTATGGGGGAACCAGTGGATGTAGTGTCTTTGGATTTTCAAAAAGCATTTGATAAGGTGCCGCGCAAGAAGTTATTACACAAAATTAGGACTCATGGGATTGGGGGTAATATATTAGCATGGATTGAGGATTGGTTAGTGGACAGAAAATAAAGTAGGAATAAACGGGACTTTTTCGGGTTGGCCAGCTAGCGGGGTATCGCAAGGATCACTGCTTGGACCTCAGCTATTTACAATCTATATTAATGACTTGGATGAAGGGACTGAGTGTAACGTATCAAAGTTAGGTGGGAAAGTAAGCTGTGTGGAGGACTGAGAGGCTGCAGAGATATATAGACAGATTGACAGCAAGAACGTGGCAAATGGAATACAATGTGGGGAAGTGTGAAGTTATCCACTTTGGTAGGAAAAACAAAAAAGCAGAATATTTTTTGAATGGCGAGAGACTGGGAAATGTTTGCATTCAGCGGGACCTGGGTGCCCTTGTACATGAATCACATCAAGTTAACATGCAGGGACAGCAAGCAATTGTTACAAAGGGATTAGGGTACAAGAGTAAAGAAGTCTTACTACAATTATACAGGGCATTAGTGAGGCCACACTTGGAGTACTGTGTACAGTTCTGGTCTCCTTGCCCAAGGAAAGACATACTTGCCTTAAAGGGCGTGCAACAAAGGTTCACTAGACTGGTTCCTGGAATGAGGGGATTGCCCTATGAGGAGAGATTGAGTAGACTAGGCTATATTCCCTAGAGTTTAGAAGAATGAGAGGTGATCTCATTGAAACATAAAATTCTTAAGGGGCTTGACAGGATAGATGCTGGGAAAATGTTTCCCTTGGTTGGGGAATCTAGAACCAGGGGTCACAATCTCAAAATAAGGGGTAGGGCCATTTAGGACTAAGATGAGAAATTTCATCACTCAAATAGCTGTGAATCTTTGGAATACTCTGAGAGCTGTGAATGCTCAGTCGTTGAGTATATTCAAGACAGGTTGATAATTTTGGGGGATTTAAAGGATATGGGGATAGTGCGGGAAGGTGGAGTTGAGGTAGAAGATCTTGTTGAATGATGATACAAAGCTAGGTTGAATGGTGGAGCAGGCTCGAAGTGCCAAATGGCCTACTCCAGCTCATATAATAATTTTACAAGATGGCAGAACAATATTCCAAAAACCAACTAAATATGTAATTCATAACAATCTCACAGTCCCTTTGTCTCTTATCTCAGCCCCTGGAATTCCATTAATTTTTTCAGCTGTTCCCACAGACAGGATGTCAGCTTTGCCAACAGGCTTGCTGCGGTCTGCATTGTAAATTTGGTCAAGCAAAGCCCTATGCCCTACTTTCTTCCATTTTAAATCTAATCTGGTCTACCCAAGGCATATTACACTAGTTTGAAAGTATGATTATACAAGAATCGCTGTGAATTATGTAACGGTTGCATAATACAAACTTAAGCCTATAACTAATGATGCTTATTTCATTTAGTCCATGTTCGTTAGTAGGGGGAATCTGAAATGGAGAATTCTCCAGATTCTTACAGCAGACATCTCATCCGAAAGATGGCACGACTAACTGTGCAGCACTCCTCAGTATGGCAGTCAAGTGCCAGCCGAGACTTTATGTGCAAGTCTCTGGAGTGGGGTTTGAACCCGCACCACCTTAACGAGGCAAGAGTTATACGCACTAAGCCACTATTGACGCAAGTTCAATGTGCAATCTATGCAGGCATAGACGATGCTGAGTGTACTAAACTCAGCACATGTCGGGGATGGGAAGGAAATAAATAGTAGGAAGACTGCAACAACAACAAAAGTTTGAAAGAACAAAAAAATTAAATTTTTGTAATCCAAAGCTAAAGATGTGCCCCGCAAAGCTACACCCCCTCAGGGATGTCCACAGTTGAGCAGCTCCCATGGCTTCCACTGTGACTTTGCACCTTTTCTAATCGTTGTGCCAAGTCAGGAAGCATCTGTGACTGGAAAATTTCTTACCTGGCTATATATTCATATCAAGCACCCTTTGATTGGAATCAGTTGGGTTCAAAAAACAAAAAGGATAATGTATTTGATTACTGTTAAGTCTTGAATAAAGAGTCAGACTAGATACTGCAAGCTCAAAGTAAGGTGTGACCGTAGTCCTTTATTACAGATCTCAGAGTGTCTCTCCAGCCTGTGAGGCCTCCTTATATACAGGTATTCCCAAGGGATTGTGGGAGCCCTTTGGACTCCAGGGGATAAGTCCGCTGGTGGTTAGACATGGTAATTACAGGTTTAAATACATAACAATTACTACTGTTGGTTTTCTTAGAGTTAAATCCTGTGGGAATGTTTTTTAAAAAACAAAGTTTCAAAATAAATTGGAGGCCCTAATTTCATTCAGTAAGTTTAAACTGTATACTTTTCATGATGCCCAACCCCTGAACCTGGCAGAAGTTTGCTCTTTATATACATATATCAAACTGTTCTTGCTGCAGTTGAAAAGTAATTAGAGCCGTTTGGTAATATTCAAATGCAGCAATGTAATTCTAACAATTCTAATATTGTTTCCTATTTCTTTGTTCTATACAGTAGATATACTGTGTGAACATAATAGGTTATACACGATAAAAATATATATTCTAATTAAAAAGATAGCACTCTCACTGGAGGGTTTTTCTCTTTAATTGATGTTTATTGTTTACTGATTGCACATAAATTGTGCCCTGGCCCTTCTAGTCAAGTCAGGAATTGAACAAATCTATAGGAGAAAACTGCTTTGAATTTGCTATTTAATCTGGAAACATTGCAGAAGTCCCTCAGCTGATTGTGTGCTTAAAATCTACTTTTGGTCTGAAGGTATTAAATCTACTGTTCATACAAATGACTTTCTGGAGAGATCCAGTCAGGTACATTTGTTTCCGACCATCCCAAATTGATTGACTTGATTTCTGTCTTTAACCATTCAAATATCATAATTTTAACATTATGTTGTTAATATGTTCATTTTAAAGCTAAATATTTTTGGAGAGTAGATTCCAGCTTACTCTATGCTATCCAATAAACACAAATTGAAAGTGAAATATTACTGTATTACTACACCACAGTTTAAAGGCATTCTATTGTTGTTAAATCCCTTTTATGCCAAGAACCCTGAATGAATACTGACTTTGAAGAAACTTATTGGAATAGATTGGTATTATAACAAGTAATCTGCCTCTCACCATAATCCAGTAGATTCCTGCCCCAGTGATGTGTGATACACAAATCCACCAGTCATTGGTGTGCTGATTTGTCCTTGGTAGGGCATTTAGCCCCTCCCCCTGCTCCAGGAAATGACACTTCACTTCCATGAAACATCCCACTTACTTTCCTTATATACTCGAAGGTAAAACAATGCCTCCAAAGACTGAAATGAATGACACTACCACTGGAAATCCTGGAAGGGCCATGAGTGGAGGTGGTGTACAACTAAAGATGAAATGAAGCTTCTAGTTAAGAATCCTTGTAAATCTAAATTTAATTTGAATTCATAGAAACGTAGAGCACAGAAGAGGGCGATTTGGCCCGTTGTGCCTGTGCTGGTCAACATAATAACATTCAATGCATTAAGTGCTTTCTGAACAGTTCTGGGGATGAATTATAAATTTGAAGAGGGAATGGATGTTGTTGCAGCACATTTGATTCTGCTTTTGTCATCATACACATTGTTTGGCTTTCTTACCTAGATTATTTGCTTGGGGAGAAATCAGTTCCCACATGTGTTAATATGTAAATGTATGGCAATGCCAAGTTATTTTACTTAAAATCCTCGGTCCATCTTCAAAAGTTTTCATATAAACTACATGTGCCTATAAACTAGAAGCTACAATTTAATTCATTCATTCTTATTGTAGATGATATAAAAATTGCCTTGTTCATATATGCTAAACTCTTGCAGATTTTTTTCAACTACTTTGCTCCGGTAAGCACACCCACTTCAAGAATTTTCTTACCACTCTCCAGGATCCTGGTTTTAGCATTTTTCTCCAGAATTCCTCTGCTAAATTCTAACCCTGTGGTTGCACACTGTTGCAAATGACTAGAAATCAGTGACATCAGAATTAAGTCTAGCTAACATAGTGTTTAGTAGATAGTTCCCACACTCTCTCCCTTCCTAGTTTTTTGCTTCGTTTTATGGAGAGTTTGCTGAGTGATAACATTTTAAACTAGCTTTTAGATTTTGTACTAGTTATTTGGCACAAAATATTAAAATTAGCCGAAACTGTGACAGGGAACTGGACTACATGACACAAGTCATTGACCAGATACAATGAACATAATCAGCATTGTAGGCTGTGATCTGTTCCGTCAGCGTTGTACAAGAAAATAACTAATATAGTTGACTTTTTTGAGAGGGTCACTAGCATGGCGGATAGGGGAGAGTCTATAGCTATTGCCCAGAAGGCATTTGGAAAGGTTTTGTACAAGAGAGTATTTTCAAAATTGAAAGAACACAGAATTGGGAGTAACCTTGTGATATGGGTTGGTAATCTTGGGAGGTAGGAGACAGAGTAGTGATAAAGGGAATGCTCTCTGACAGTTTTTGTGGTCCCAAAGATGGGTTAATGGAGTTGAGGTACAGATCAGCCATGATCTAATTAAATTGCAGAACAGGTTCGAGGGGCTGAATGGCCTACTTGTGTTCCTATGAAATTGCCAGTGACAAAACAGGAGTAAAATTAATTTTTAAGCAAGTGACATATTAGTTCTAAAATGTTAGAGCAAGACAGGAATACATACCTTGTATCTCGTATTTAAACTTGTGAGAAGTGGTATGGATTTAAAAGGAATGCCTCTAAGACTGTTGTGGTATGGTTTACCATAGGTGTTTGTCATGGCTGTGGATTTATCTCTACCACAAGAGACATCCTGTATAGTCATCTGGTTACCAATCATATGGTCTGCCAGCCAGGTTCAAAGGGTGACTCGTACTCCCCAGGAACAGGCGTACCTGCCCTTCCTTTAACAGGTAAGTAAGAAATGCATGCTAGAAGCATCCTACATACAGTATTAGCTTGAAATGGGAAAAACTTTCATTATGGTAGGTCTGTTCTTTATTTATTGCAATATCTCTTAAATTATATTTTTGTAAAAACAAGTTTAAAAAAAATTGATGCAAAATATTCATGTTTTCATATTCAGAGGGTTAAACATTTTGTTACCAATGAGGCAAATGGCAGCAAAATGTTTGCATATATAGAGTTCAGGTGTATAGAATTAATGACACTGATAAATTCTGTGTAATAAACTAAATAAACTGAAAATAATGTTAGATTTTTTTCAACTTTTATTTATAATATTTCTGATTTTTTGTTGTTGTAATCTGTTCATCATAGGTGTGAAAGTTGCAAATCCTTTCCTGAGTCTGAAGTGTAACCAATGTGAGTACATTGGGGATTCTGAATCAAGCTTGCAGCAACATAGTTCACTGCATGTTGTACAGGATACATTTCAGTGCAATCAATGCCACGAGAAGCTAAAAAATACTGCTGAGCTAGCCAAGCACATGGAGATTCACCAGGACAATGAGTCACAGCACAATATGGAGGAAACAAAGGACAAAGATGACAGGGGATCGCCAGCTTCAAGTCGAGAAGTTCCTGAGGAACTTAATATAGTGGTGAAGGTCAAAGAGGAACCCCTCAGTTCGCAGTCTGAAAGTGAAGGCGGTAGGACTATGGAGGAGGGTCAGACAAATCCCACTCCCGACCGTTCCTCCACTGTTTCATCCCCAAGGAGCACCCTTATAGTAAAAGTGAAGTCAGAGCATTCAAGCCCAACACCAGCCCCGAGCCCAGTCGATTGTGGGACAGGTTCAGTAATGTCAGAAGGAACCGTTCTAGTACCTTATATGTTCAGTCATGAAACTTCTACATTTCCGCAAGCTTCAGAGATTTTAGCCAAAATGTCTGAGCTGGTCCACAGCAGACTGAAGCAAGGGGGCAACAACTATCCACTTCTTTATGCAGGGGCACCCATTCAAAAAGGAGCAACATGCTATGAATGTGACATTACATTCAATAATATCAACAACTACTTGGCACACAAACGACTCTATTGTTCGAGCAGGCATCAGCCGGCAGACAGCCCTACTGTTGACGAGACTCTGAAGGATTCGGCACCCACAAACAGAACTGAACAAGTATCTCATAGTCCAGCTTCTGTAGCAGAAAATCAGCATGCTTCTTCTTCACAGACTGACTCTGAAAAAGACCTACAGATACCAAATGTGGAGAACAAACCACCAGAAATCAAAACTGAGGACAGTGCCGTGAAGGATACCTCCTCTGAAGGGGAAAGCCTGAGTAGAGTTAGTGAAGGCAGCCGAAGTCCAAGCAACTCTGTTGAAGATTTTGATGATGACCCTTCAAAAACTGTTTGTGAAGCCTGCAATATAAAGTTTACCCGACATGAAACCTATGTTGTACACAAACGTTTATATTGTGCTTCGAGACATGACCCTCCTCTTCGGAGGCCAAATGGTGGGAAAGTGGCCTTCCTCCAGCAAACTGTACGTACACGCAAACGTAGAAAGCTATATGAGATTCACAGTACTGGCCAACAGCCTCTTCCATCACCTTCCCCAAGTGAAGTGTCTGTTCATAGCCCTTCAGCTGCCATCCTTCAAAGTGCTGGGCTACCCAACAATGTAGAAGCTTTGAAAATAAAACAAGAGGCTTTATCACTTTCTTCAAGATCAATTGATTCTCTTTCTCTGTCAACAGGTTATATGTTAACAACTCAATCCAGTGCAACTTCATCACCAGGTTCAAGTTCAGATGTTGATGGACCAATTGATCTTAGCAAAAAGCCTCGTATTCAGGAAGTACCATTGACTCATGTTGCCCCATTGCTTCCAGCCTCACGTTTTTCGACAGACTATCATGAATGTACCTCCTGCAAAATTAGTTTTAACAGTGTAGAAAACTATCTTACTCACAAAAAGTATTACTGCTCTGCTACTGCTCTTCAGCACAGTAAGGTGGAGCATCTTGCCAGAGTAAAGATGCAGGCTTCTGCCTCAATAAAAGCTAAGAAAAATAGGATGGAAATTGCAGACCCTCATATACAAGCAGAGGAATTGAAGAAAAAAGATACAAGCACTAAATGTATTCCAGAAAGTCCAAACTTAGTACATGCCTGCATTACTCCAAGCAACTCTCCAGGAATGTATCAGTGCAGTCCAGATGTTTTGCAGGATGGGCCTCAGTTGTCCCCCCATGTTAAGACCTTCTCGGCACCTCAGCGCACTCATTCAGTCATCTGTCCCTATTGTCCATTTAATGGACCAATTGAAGGAGACCTTATTGAGCATTTTAAGAATGCTCATGATATGCTGTTGACTAAGCAGCTTTCAACTGGGCACACAACAGAAGTTATAATGGAGGATATTTCATCACAAGGTAAACTAATGACTAACAGTATTTCTGAAAGTAGTCCTCAGAATTCAAGAGTTCCTGCCCCAGGTCTCAAGTCAGATGCTCACATACAGAAGAATATCTTGAATGCCAAAGATCAAAGAGTATCTGCCTCTTCCCAGTCTTCAGTTGAAAGTCCTTTGCAGAACATCTCACCCAAACCTTTACTGGCGTCTCCTAATGTTGCTCTGAAAATCTCACCAGTGCCTGACAGCCCCAGGGATCCAGGCTTCAAATCCCTCAGCCCACCCATTAATGTTGACAAATCTGTTCAGACAGCCATGTCACTCCCAAGCCCTGTGCAGAATGGAAACCACAGATACTGTCGCTTGTGCAACATCAAGTTCACTAGTCTTTCAACTTTTATAGCTCACAAGAAGTATTACTGCTCTTCTCATACTGCAGAACACGTTAAATGAGTTCTTGCATCTGCAAACTGTATCCTGAATGTTTGCTCTGATATTTGGCACAAATTACCTAACACCTCAATATCTTTGCGCATCTTGCTGTACAGTTTAGAAACAATCATGAAAACACAACATTGGTTTCTGGTGTTCAAATGTCAACTAATCTTCGTTGAAGTGGCCCAGGATGGAGTGGCTTACTTTTTTTCAAACCATATTCTTAAATTGGATTCATGTTCAACCTCATATGCTTAGCTGGTGAAGTACATTATAGAATTGTACTTTCTCAGTTGAAGCAATGAGTGTTACATAGAAATGAAATCTTTTGAGTCTGTTTACATGCCTGGTTTAATGTGCTCCTTTTGAAGAAACCATGTGAAAGAGCCAATTGGTATGTTTCCTAGCTGCATAACTTAAAATATTTTTGTAATAATCTTTCAAACCAATTTAATTATTTGTTGGTTTTCTTCAGAAACGTTTTCAGAATATTCCATATGCAACCTTTTGGTGAGTTTATAACAAAACAAGTATTGAACTGGCATCACTTTTGACAATCTGGCACCTACATTTGCCTTGTACTTGGGGGAATAGCCTGCAGATTTTGAAATTAGGAAGGAAATGTTTAGATTAGTTAAAGTTGAAGTACCCCACAAATTTGTTCATTGAAGAAACTCATGTTAATTCCTCTGTAACCTTGTATGTTCTGGTTAAACGTCCCTTTTCTGAAGGAATGATTAATGGAATATAACTGTGTGTTTTCAATCTTCAGGAAGTCCCAGTGTCATTAAAAATAGCCAACCCACCATGAATTTCAACCCTTTTTTTGGCCATTGGATGTATTTTAATTCTAGGGTAGGCATGGCTCTGATTGGCAGAGTGGGCAGAACTTAGTCTTACAAATTCAGTATTTATAACTCAAGTCAAAGATATTGGAAATGATTCCAAATAAAACATTGAAACAGTCACATGTTTTCTAGTGATTTTTGTCACATAAATACTGATAGTTTGAATACTACTGAAATATTGAAAAGTGATCACTAGGGGGCAGAGTAGTTTAAAACTAGTTTGTGTAGATTTCGTGATATTCTTGCTAATTGTTTAGTGCATGCTAATCCTGTCAGCCTTCATTTCAGTGCATTCAATTCAACTGTAGGAATGTCTCTAATTTTTATTTATTAGTGTTGTATTTATTATCAAGGTTTACGTGCAAAGCCAGCGCTAATGCAAAAGTGAGCTGACTGACAGCATTTTTTATTTTAGAGCTTAGTTTACCAAAAACAGGACTCAAATTAGCTAGTAAGTTCTATGAAAAAGAATTTAATTTGAACTGTTTAATTGTAGAAGATATGTAGGTCCAATGCATCCTGGGATTAATTGCCTTTCCTTTATGTTTTATTATTTGTAGACAAAGCTTATTGCTATAATGCACATTAAGTGTGCTTAATGAATGGAATGGTGTCTTGGTGCTTAAATGTTAATGATTCCTAACCTTTATCAATATGGTGTTTTTCATGAATAACTGTTAATCATTATTGTGTTTTATGTTGCTCATCTAAAGGGTGTAATGTTAGAAGAGAAGAACAAGTTACTTTGTTCAGTGGCATTCGTATGGGTTAAAAATGTCTGACCATTTTTTAATTTGGGTGGGAAGAAAGAAGGGGAAGGCAGGATGGAAGGAGGAAGAGATGGCCATCAATCTGACTGGGCCAGTTCAATTGGAATAAAGGTCAGAAATTAGCGCACAGAATGAAACAATTCGGCCATCGCACCATACAATTAGCTCTTGACCTTCATTTCTCTCTCTACCGTGTCTACTGTGGCTCAGTGGGTAGCACTCTCACCTCTGAGTCAGAAGGTTGTGAATTCAAATCCCACTCCAGGTTGACGCTCCAGTGCAGTGCTGAGGGAGTGCTGCGCTGTCGGAGGTGTGCCTTCTTTCTGATGAGACGTTAAACTGAGATTCCGTCCACCCTCTCGTCTGGAATTAAAAGATCGCATGGCATTTTTCGAAGAAGAGTAGGGGAGTTATCCCCGGTGTCCTGGTCAATATTTATCCCTCGATCAAACAGATTATCTGGTCATTATCACATTGCTGTTTGTGGGAGCTTGCTGTTGCAACTTGGCTGCCGCGTTTCCTACATTACAACAGCGACTACACTTCAAAAAGTACTTCTTTGGCTGTATAGTGCTTTGTGATGTGCTTTGTGATGTCCAGAGGTCGGTGAAAGTCTTTCTTTACCTCTTCCCACTTTCTCCCAACACAGCCTCCCCCCCACCCCCAAATAGTGTCACTAAACAAATTCATTTTTCCTCTTGATGGAAAATGACAGGCAACAGTGGCACTTGGACCAAAAATACAATGGTAAAGAGCAAGCATCTGCAGCACTCCCAGGCGGATTTACTTTCTCTCTTGTGGGTCAAAACATGTTACTGACCAAACTGTTACCTACAATGCCTTGGTAGTCTTTTTGAAGGTATATTGTGGTATATTTTAAACATCTTTCAGATTTTATTCATCCAGAAGATTGTTACATCACTAAATTCAATAAAACACATATGGTAACAATACAGTTTGTAGACTGCAAATATTTTATAAAGATTTATGAAAGCAATGACATTTAAATGAAATTAGATCAAGCAAAAGGTATATGGTCTATGAAACTCTTGTTGTTTGCATGATTGTTCCTATTTAATCAGAAAAGCTATGCTTTGGTTGCACGTGTGTCTTTCTATGACTTTATGAAATACAATTTTTTTTACTTTTCCAGAAGGTGCTGTTAATTTATTTATATTGTAGAGCAGTGTTTACTATAATAATCTGTGGAATAAATCTTGACATAACTCTCTACAAAGCAGTGCTAATGGATGTTCAGTTTAATAAATCAATTTTTACACTTTTTGCACTGTATTGTATAAATTCTGCTGAATGATGTAGTTTAGAAGCTATTTACAGGATATTTATGTTTCAATTCAGCACTTTTATACCTCTGAATTTGCCTATTATAGTGACCAATAACTTTCAACTCTCAGTTGAAAGCTGCCTTCAGTGATTTAACCATGTCTGAGACTGATCATGCTGTTAAAGTGAATGTCATTCTTAATTTCCAATTGAGAATTGACCCACTACACACTAGTTTGAGCTATGCATGCTAATAAATTGTCCTATGGGACATCTGAAGCACTACTATGCCTCTCTTGTCTGTGTGAGTCCTTTTGTATCATGTGTTTCTCTCTGAATCAGTGTGTTTCTTGATGCAAATAATTCCATTTCCGCACTAAAAGACAGAACTACAGCGAGTACTTCATGTCCGTGAAACTGGACAGTTCCACGAACCCAACCTCTGAAGTAAGTCCTCTGTTGTGTCTGTTATATTTTGTATTGGACTGGATGAGTTAGTTTATGGTGATGTGCTTTGGACTAGGAGGAAATGACAATGTAATACTGCTGTGAATTCATTCACAATACTGTACTTGTATCTCCCAGAAACTGAGCACAGAATTGGTTTCACATACAGTCATAGGAAAAGGACATTATGTAGACAAGGAACAACAGTAGTATCTTTTTTGTTGGGGGTCAGAGGGGGGGTTTTAAAAAATCTTGTTTTAAGCAGAGTTCTAAATAGAAGCCAGTTTCTGCTAATGGATCCACACTTTTTAAAAGTTATTCACAACATTAATCAGACAGTGATGTATCTGACATCATGTACTGTAGAAATGTCAGTGTGTGTTGAAGTATTGGTGAACTTTAAAGTTTCCTGATGTAGGCAAAGGGGTGAATAACTAATTGATCAACATATATTGAAGTTCCCCTGTAATATCGCATAATGGCTTTGTATTGACTGCAGTGGAAGCATACCATTCCAATTTTGAAAAGATTCTCCTACAAAAGGTGAGCCTTATTTAGAATAAGTCAATGGCTCAAATAATATACAAAATATAAATTTTCCCAAGTGCTGCATTCACTGTTGTTTTTCCAGTCATTTCAAGAGTTACTCCTGCATATACAGGTGAAGCGTCGAGAATCCGGACTCCGGCACAATTGGTGGCAGGGTCGTCCGAAATCCATAAAATGTTCCAGAATCCGGACCCGACGACCCTGCTGACCTCGGGGCCCCGCCGCTGCCCGGCCTCAGGCCTTGCCTCACCGCCGCTGCCCCTACCTCTAGGCCTCCTTGCCGGCCCACCCGACGACCTCCTCAGCGGGGAGGCCCGCCCGACGACATCCTCGGTGATCCGGCCCGCCCAATGACCACCTCGGCGGGGACGGACAGCCCGAACAGTTCCTCGGCAGAAATTCCTCCCCCCTCCCCCTTCTGTCGTTCCCAAAATTAGGAAATACCTGAACCTGGGCTCTAGTGTTTCCGGATTTGTGGCGTCAAACAAATCAAAAGCCCGGAATCCAGAACAGCCTCAGTCCCGAGGGTTCCGGATTTGAGGCGCTGCACCTGCAATAAGTTGCATACGGAGGGACAACAGTTTATCAAGTCAAAGAATTGAGTTTTGGTTCTGAGCAGAGCGTTAATGGTCCATCATTAGCATTCCTCTTATTGCTTTCTTGCTTACACACTTCCCTTCATACTGCACAAATTATGAAAATGCGTTCGTATGTATAATCTGAAATAAAGAATTACACGTTCTTTACCTTTTTGCACCCACAGCATTTCACTTATTCTTCCATTGTGGATTGCTTCTATTTGAGACAAGTTATGAAGTCCAGCCAGTGTTTGTTCAGCACTCTGAACTGTTCACATCATTTGTATGATGAGGTTTGTAAGCTTTGAATTGTCCTTGCTGTGCATTGTTTATGTATAAGAAAGCAAAATGTAATTAATGGAGGAAAATATGTTAAAATTGTCTCGTGATCAAGTTGCAGGCTTAGGGTATTGGCCTTGGAGAGAAATATAGAGGAACACATGAAAGTAAATAACGTTGAGTTTGTTGAGGTTGAGCACTGCACTCATCGGGTGATTGAGATGATTGGTCTACTAGTGAACTTTAAGGGCGAGTCAACAGGAATTAGGGGTACAGGGTCACCAAGATGAGACAAGTGCACACCAAAAATAAAGGACATTGGATGGATAATGGTAGAAAAAAGTTGAAAGACAGTCAAAAATGCTAGAGAAGTTACTTAGGGAATTACAATAAACAGATTCTAGGCACTGCCCACAATGCAGAGAGATCAGAGGAAGAAAGGCACAGGGAGATTGTAATCATGGGCATTTGTCGCTCAAAGTTGAATAGCCATGTATATCATAACATTTATAGTGTAGGACAGTGTATAATAGGAACAATAGCTTAATAATACAGAAGTCAGTAATAATATCTTTTATATATGGGAATGTATTGTGTAATACAGGCTAACACATGGTTGAGATTCGGTCCTTAGGATTCCATGGGGAAATGCTAAGTAAGCAGGTGATGTCGGGTGAATGCAATTTACACATATAGAAGCTGCATAAGCACCACTCTTTGCATGCCTGACCAGTTCAAATCCATTTCTTTGAGACAATGGGTTCTCCTCACAGGTGCAAATGATACAAATCTTTACATAGAAGGAAAGACTTGCATTTATATAGCGCCTTTCACGACCACTGGACTTCTCAAAGCGCTTTACAGCCAATGAAGTACTTTTGGAGTGTAGTCACTGTTGTAATGTGTCACAGCAAGCTCCCACAAACAGCAATGTGCTAATGACCAGATAATCTGTTTTTGTTATGTTGATTGAAGGATAAATATTGGTCAGGACACCGGGGATAACTCCCCTGCTCTTCTTCGCCATGGGACCTTTTATGTCCACCTGAGAGAGCATACAGGACCTCGGTTTAACTCTCTCAGCACTGTACTGGAGTGTCAGCCTAGATTTATGTGCTCACGTCCCTAGAGTGGAACTTGAAACGCCAACCTTCTGACTCAGAGGTGAGATTGCCACCCACTGAACCACAGCTGACACATTTTCAGAATCCCTGGTAAATTCTCAGTTGTAACTCTTGAAAACATAGGGTTGAATCTTGACTCCCAAAAACGGGTGGGTTGGGGTGGGATCAGAGGTTAAAATTCAAAAAATTTGAAACAGGATCCTAACCTGCCTCGAACCCCAACCATTTCCGTTTTTAACGGAGGTAGATCGAGGAGCGGGCAGCCAATCCACTCGTGGGAAGTGGGTCGGTCATTTAAATATTATAATGAGGCTGTGTGCCTTCATTTTAACAGACATTTTTTAACTCGTATCAGCTAGGTTTCCCAGTCCTCCGGAAACCCCAGTAGGCGAAAGGAGCTGAAACCATGAGGCAAGTGGCTTTACAGCACTGCTTGTGGGACAGGAGGGAGAGCAGCGTTTCTTCCAAGCCGGACAACTCAGTAACCACACCTTGTGATCTGACTTCTCTTTTTCCCCCCCCCCCCCCCCCCACTATTACATGATCCCCGTCCGATCACCACTTGTTCTTCTGGATTTCCCAACCTCAGAAAAGCACCCCTGCATGGAATGCGCCTCCAGGCTAAAATCCAGGTCATAGTCTATGTAGGGTCAGATTTAACGATACTAAGCAGACTGTTCCCTATTAGCAGACACTTGAGATCTTTGCAATTCAAGATGGGGACAGAACCTTCTTGCTCAGATGGTCAGAATCCATTCTCTGGTCAAAAACAATTGAGAATGGTTCAACAAGGCTGATCTTGCAAAGGCAGTAAACCAAGCATGTGATTTTACCATGAAATTCATGCGAGAAAGAGTGGAGCCTATTAGAGATCATAAAGGAAATCTGTGTGTGGAGGTGGATGATGTGGGTAGGATTCTTAATGAATACTTTGCATCCGATTTCACAAAAGAGAGGGGCGATGCAGACTTTGCAATGAGGGAGGAGGAGTGTGAAATATTAGACAAGATAAATATATAGAGAGAGAAAGTATTAAGTAGCTTAGCAGCTTTGAAAGTGGATAAATCCCGAGGCTTGGATGAAATGTATCCCAGGCTGTTAAGAGAAGCAAAAGAGGAAATAGCAGAGGCTCTGACCATCATTTTCTAGTCCTCTCTGGCTACAGGTGTGGTGCTGGAGGACTGCTAATGTTGTACATTTGTTTAGAAAGGGATGGACCAATTAATTACAGGCCAGTCGGCCTAACTTCAGTGGTGGAAAAATTATTGGAAAAAATCCTGAGGGACCAGATAAATCTTCATTTGGAAAGACATGGATTAATCAAGGACAGTCAGCATGGATTTGTCAAGGGAAGGTTGTGTATGATTAACTTGATTGAATTTTTTGAGGAGGTAACCAGGAGGGTCGATGAGGGCACTGCATATGATATAGTGTATATGGATTTTAGCAAAGCTTTTGATAAGGTCCCATGGCAGACTGGTCACAAAAGTAATAGCCCATGGGATCCAGGGCAAAGTGGCAAGTTTGATCCAAATTTGGCTCAGAGGCAGGAAGCAAAGGGTAATGGTTGATGGGTGTTTTTGTGACTGGAAGGCTGTGTCCAGTGGGGTTCCACAGGGCTCAGTGCTTGGACTTAAGTGTTGGGGGTATGATTAAGAAGTTTGCAGATGCCACTAAAATAGGCTGTGTGGTTGATAATGAAGAAAGCAGCTGTGGACTGCAGGAAGATATCAATGTACTGGTCAAGTGGGCAGAACAGCGCAAGTGGAATTCAATCCAGATAAGTGTGAGGTAATGCATTTGGGGAGGTCTAACAAGGCAAGGGAATACACATTAAATAGTATGACACTGAAAAGTGTAGAGGAACAAAAGGACCTTGAAGTGCAGGTCCACAGATCCCTGAAGGTAGCAGGCCAGGTAGATAAGGTGGTTAAGAAGGCATATGGAATACTTGCCTTTATAAGTCGAGGCATGGAATACAATAGCAAGGAGGTTATGCTTGATCGCTTCTCGGCCTTTTGGCTAAGATCAAGTGTAGTATGAGGAGGTGGGTGGGGTGGCTTGACCCATCCACCTCCACGGAGGTGTGTGGGGGGCCTGACCCATCCACCTCCACGGCACGAACCTGGTATTGCAGTACTTCCAGAAACGGTGCAGTGGCTCTAGGCCTTTTGGCTAAGAGTATTGGCGCAGAGTGATCCTTGATGTGTGCAAGGTGACCTCTGGCGTTTGTGATTTGACAAAGAATTGGAACGATTGGCTACGAATTTCAAAAAAAAAAGGAGGTTATGCTTGAACTGTATAAAACACTGGTTAGGCCACAGCTGGCGTAATGTGTGCAGTTCTGGTCACCATATTACAGGAAAGACGTGATTTCACTGGAAAGGGTGCAGAGGAGATTTACAAGAATGTTGCCTGGACTTGGAGAATTTTGGTTGAGGAACGATTGGAAATGCTGGGTTTGTTTTCTTTGGAACAGTGGAGGCTAAGGGGAGACCTGATTGAGGTGTATAAAATTATGAGGGGCCTGGATAGAGTGGATAGAAGAACCTGTTTCCCTAGTTAGAGGGGTCAACAACCAGGAGGCATAAATTTAAAGTAATTGGGGGAGATTTAGAGGAGATATGAGGGGAAATTTCTCCACCCTGAGCGTGGTTGGGGGTCTGGAACTCTGCCTGAAAGGGTGATAGAGGCAGAAACCCTTACCACATTTAAAAGATACTTGGATGTGCACTTAAAGTGCCGTAACCTACAGGGCTACAGACCAAGAGCTGGAAAGTAGGATTAGGCTGGATAGCTCTTGGTCGGCCGGCGCGGACACGATGGGCTGAAATGGCCTCCTTCCATGCTGTACATTTCTATGATTCTACACCCCAGAGTTTAACCTTAATTCAAATAACTATGTAAAGTGGGTCATTTGTTTTTTCCTTGGTTTTTGAGCACCATCAGATTTAGAAAGTTACAATAGATCTTGAATAAATTATCTGTGCTTTAATACCTGTTAGTCACACCCACCTTTTCAATGTAAATAATTCTGATGGATCCTTCTGTTGGTTTCAGTTGTGTTGCGAACTATTTCTCTCACTTGTGACTGTGCTGTATAAGGCAGTGGCATAATTGACCAAAGGCCTACTCTGGTTATGAATTAACTGATGTATAAAATATTGTTTTTGGGTGACAGATTTGCAGTTGTAATTATTTAGTTTCTTTGAGCTGCAAGATTTTTGGCAAACTAATTTTCTTAGCAGCAAAAGAGTATTAAATCATGCAGAGCTGGAGGCCCACCCAATCTCATTCTGCAGATGACACCGATTGTTCATTCAGCTCAAAAAATAATCCTGGGTTTCCTTCTGTGCTTTTAAAATTATGATTCAGTTACACTGCTGCATTTAGTCTTCATCACTAGGATTTGGATATTACTTTCACAGATGCCAATTTAACAGAAAATGAAAGGGAAAAAAGTACAGCAGGAAAGAAAAATAACTTTTTATTGCCTCATTTTCATTAGATTGTAAGGTAATATACATAGGAACAGGCAACAGTAAAAAGTATCACCTGAAAGGGACTTATGATAGAGGAGAGGCAATGGAGGAGAATGGCATGGTCAACTATGTCAAACACGATCGAAATGTCGAGGAGGACAAGAAGGGATAAAGAGTCACAGTCACAATATATGTCATACTTTAGCTGGGGTGAGCAGGAGCAAAGCTGGATTGGAGAGGGAGTTTTGGGAGGGATGGGTACAGAGTCTGGCAGTAATGACATACTCAAGGAACTGAGAGGAAAGGGAGGTTTGAGATGAGGCAGTGGATGGGTCAAGGGTGTTTCTTTTGAGGAGGGTGGTTTTGAAAGGATGAAAGATGGTACCTGTGGAAAGGGAACCACTGATAATGTCAGCTAGCATGGGTGGCCAGGAAGTGGAATTAGGTAGTCAGCAGTTGAATGGGGAGAGGATCAAAGGATCAGGAGGTGGGTTTCGTGAAGAGATGAGTTTTTTAAAATTTGTTCTCATTTTTTGGGCAATAGTGCTAAAGCTGCATTGGTTGCCCATTCCTGAGAAGGTGTTAGTGATTCTTCTCCTTGAACTGCTGCAAATCATGTCTAGATGATGGTCCCACAATGGTAGGTCGGGAATTCCAGGATATTGCTTCAGCAACTATGAAGACCAGGGTGCTATATGTCCCAAGTCAGGATAGTGCATGACTTGAAGGGGCAAAAATTGCAAAATGAAAGTTTTGGGCTAGAACGGGTAGGAAAGGTGAGGGGCTGGGGTGAGAGGAAGAGGAGAAGGCAGGTGTCCAGATCATCTCAATCTTAAAGATTTAAAAAAATCATGAGCTTCTCGCACTTTGAGGTGAGTGTGGAGGAGGCAGGGCAGGTGGAATTAAGCAGGTGCTTACCATGGAACAAAAGGCAGCTAGGATTTCCCATCCTTGAGAATGATCCTGTAGTAGTAAATGGTTTTCGTTCAGGAGCGTGAAGTATGGTCAAACCAAATCTGGCAGTAGACGAGTAGGCCTGTTGTGCGCTCAAGTAGACTCAAGCTTGCGCTTCTCTGCCTTGAGGGAGCAACGATTAGAACTGCACAAGAGGGAACCGCAGAAATGGGAAACACTGATTTTCTGAGAATAAGGGTACAAAAGAAGAGAGGAAGCATGTTAGCAGCTTCACAGCTGTAGAGGGTTAGAGGACAAGAGGTGGGACATTTAAGAATGAACTGTGAAGGAACTAGGGAATAGTTATTTCTATGGGTGAATGGTGGGAATAGTGGTTTAAAGGAGGGATATGGGTGCGAAGGGAGATGGGGAAGTGGTTAGAGGTAGTTCTGTCTGTGATTAGAATCTGGTGTAGAGAGGCCAAGAGAAATAACTATGTCAAAGGGTTGTCAAGAATGTGGATGGGTGAGTTTACATGAAGGGTGAGATTGATCGAGAATGGGAGAGCAGTGAAGTCTGGTGGGTGGGGCAGTTAAAGTGTAGGTTGAAGTCACTCAGTATCAGGAAACACTCAGTGCAGAGACTAAGGGAGGAGAAAAGAGAGGGCATCTTGGTGAGGAGGTTGATTCAGGGCTTTGGAGGACAGTAAATGATTTAGAATAAGAGAGAAGAGCCCTCGGCTCTCCTAGACAAATGTCCTAAAACATTGAGAGTTCACACTTTAACTCAGTTATCCTGTAGAAAATGCAATCACCTATCAATGTGCAAGGATAATATTGAAGCTTAAGAACACAAGAACATTCGAATTACGAGCAGGAGTAGGCCATATGGCCCCTCGACTCCCTTGATTCCCCTGGAGTCCAAAAATCTATCGATCTCGGTCTTGAATATACTCAACGACTGATCCTCCACAGCCATCTGGGATAGAGAATTCCAAAGATTCACAAACCCATGAGTGAAGAAATTCTTCCTCCTCTTAGTCTTAAATGGCCGAAACCTTATCCTGAGACTATGCCCCCCTAGTTGACGACTCTCCAGCTAGGGGAAACAATCTCTTAGCATCAACCCTGTCAATCCCCTTCAGAATCTTGTACGTTTCAAAGAGATCACCTCTCACTCTTCTAAACTCCAGAGAGCATAGGCCCAATCGACTCAATCTCTCCTCGAAGGACAACTTAACTACATTCAACACTCAAATGAAAATCTCAGAGAAAGTTGTTCCCCACTATACACTCTGTCATCCACACCCCCCCAACACAGAAATAGGCCTTGCACACACTATAGTGGTCCAATTTAGTCCCTTCATCACTGGCTCCTTATAGTGACTGAGTAATGTCCAAATGTAGAAAAACTGAATACACTAACAAGAATATAAATGGATTTTAACCTGTATTGTACCTTTGTGAAAATGATTTGTGCATTACAGCAACACTTTTCTGCCATTGGGGAAAAACATCTCTCACCTTTTGACAGCTTGTCTGGAATAGATTGACTCCAGAGACCAAGAAATATGCAGAAACCTTATTTATATTCATGAACACAGCACTGCGATTCTCTCTATGCGCCTTGTCAAAATGACTAGCTCCACACTTGCAATGTTAAGCTAACAGCTTTGTATGACTTGTAGTGTTCCCACTTGGAACAAAATCAACATTTGGTTAACATTGAGAAACTTTCACAAATAATTCTGAATTTTTGTCATGTTTAAAATCATATTAGGAAATACTCCATGCCAGACATCAACTTTTTGAAAATTGCTTTATTTTTTTCTTGTACTTCATGTTTAGATTTTCAAATATTCTGCATACAAGACTTGCATTGCATAACTAATATATATAAAATTTGGTATGTGGGGCGTGCAATCCATGGAAAACACCGATCTTGACCTTCGCTTTTGTGAAATTCCATTATAACATATTAACTTTAGAGCTGTCACATAACATCTGTTTGTATTGAATGTTTATGGTGGACAACTGATTTTAGCCATTCATTGCCAGAACCACGGAAAGTACGATCAGGTCCTGCTTGCGTCTGCCAGAACTGCTCGTTATTCCAGGATCTTTCCTGCAATGCAAAGCTAACACCCGGTTTCTTTACTCCACTACAAACTGTCGTCTTCAACCTCTCTCTCCTTCCCCCTCCACCCTTGCCTCCAATAACAAGTGCAAGGAGCTCATGGACTTATTTGTCACTTAAGATTAAGACCATCTGTTCAGCTGCCTATGTCACTTCCATCCTTCCCCTAGCCCACCAAGCCAAACTTCCACCAAGTTTCCCCCGTACCCTAGCCGTGAACTCGCATCTTTCTCTAGTTTCTCTCTTATCTCCTCTAAAGCCCTTTGAGCTCAACTTGTCCTTTAGGCTCATCTTTGTTTCCTCTATCCTATTCCCACCAGACTGCTGACCACCCAATTTCGCTTCCTGGCCCCCATTTTAGATGATATTGTTAATGGTTCCCAATTCTCAGTTTCTTTCCCCCTCTCCCTCAAATCTGCTGTCATCACCCCACTCCTCCAAAAAAAAACACCATTGACCCCCCTCTGTCCTTTCAAACTCCCGCCCCATTTCCAATATCCCTTTTTGCTTCAATGTGTTGTTGCCTCCCAAATCTGTGCACATCTTTCTTGCAACTCCATGCTTGAACCCCTCCAATCAGGTTCCCGCCTCTGCCATAACACTGCAACAGCCCTTATCAAAGTCACAAATGACATCCGATGTGACTGTGGCCATGGTAAAATATCCCTTCTCAACCTGTCTGTGGCCTTTGTCACGGTTGACCACACCACCCTTCTTCAACACCTCTCCGTCGTCCAGCTGGGTGGGACTGCACTCGCCTGGTTCCATTCCTATCTATCCAGTCATAGCCAGAGAATCACCGACAACAGCTTCCCTTCCTGCTCCTGCACCATTACCTCTGGAGTCCCCCCAAGGATCTACCCTTGGCCTCCTCCTATTTCTCATCTGCATTCTGCCCATCGGCGACGACATTCGAAAGCACGTCCATTTCCACATGTACTATGAGGACACCGAACAATCCTTCACTACTACTGCCTCTGATTTGTCACTCTGCTTCTCCAATGAAATATTCGATCCCTACCATAAATCCATTCCCTAGCTACCGACACCTGCCCTTTCCTTGGCAACTGTTTGAAGCTGAACCAGACTGTTCACAACCTTGCCGACCTATTTGACGCTGAGATGAACTTCTGACCCCATATCTGCTCCATTGCCAAGACTGTTTACTTCCACTGCCGTATCATCGCCCGACTCTGCACTGCCTCAGCTTATCTGCTACTGAAACCATCACATGCCATTGTTACCTATAAACTATTATTCAAATGCTGTCCTGGTTAGCCTCCCAACTTCCACCCTCCATAAACTTGAGCTCATTCAAAACTCTGCTGCCCAGTCCTGTTCACCCATCACTCCAGTGTTCACTAACCTACATCGGCTCCTGGTCCGGCAATGCCTCAAATATAAAATTCTCATCCTTGTTTTCAAATCCATCCAAGGCCTAGCCCTTCCATATCTGTGTAACCTCTGCCAGCCCTACAACACCCCTGAGATCTCTGTGCTCCTCCAATTCTGGCCTCTTGGGTATCTGCGATTTTAATCACTCCATGCCTTCAGTTGCATAGGGCTTAAGCTCTGGAATTCTCTCTCTAAATCTCTACGCCTCTCTACCTCTCATCCTTTAAGACACTCCTTAAAAACTACTTCTTTGATCAAGCTTTTGGTCACTAGTCCTAATATCTCCTTATTTGGCACAGTGTCAAATTATGTTAGATAACGATTCAGTGAAGCGCCTTGGGACACTTAACTACATTAAAGGCGCTTCACAGAAGCGTTATCTAACACAAAGGCAAGTCGTTGTCATGTAAAACTCACTATTTTCGTGAATATCCTGCAGGGTAGCTATATCTAGGTTTTCCCTACAAATCATTAAAAAGATTTCATCCAACATTTCTTTCTCTGTAACTGAAATTTCTAATGTCTAAAATAAAGTCCTAAACAAAAAAAAACAATTATATCTTTCATAAAAACACGATTACATTTCTCCATTGAATTTTATTTGTGTCCTTTAGTGCCTTCTATTAAGTTTTTTCTGGGGTGGGTGGGCAACAATTCCCGGGAGTCGGGGGCAGGGTATTCTTTGCATCTCCGATCAATTCAAAACGTGTTCAGGGGGTCCTTACACTTATTGTTAAACTACCTCCTCAAGGGGGGTGCTGCTAACAGTAGCACCATTTCCCGGAGCAAAGTTCGACCTGACTCCAGAGTTCTACAGCAGGTTTAGTGTTGGTGTGAGGGAAAACGCTTCACAGCAACCTTAAATTTGTGGTAAAATGCACTCTTGTGAAATCTTAAGTTCAGCAACCTGGTTTTTTTCAGTTAATGGAAATGAAATCACTCACTTTACAATTCAAGGGAAAAAAGCATACACCTTCTTGACACAAACCAAACTGTATCATAAAATCTTTTAGACCTGATGTCGCAGAGTTGCTTGTGGGTGTTTTTTCCCTTTCAAACCATTCTTTAACATTGAATGTACCATTAGGTGATTTATGAAAATAGAAATGTTGCCAACACTTGGAAAAAACACCTGAGAAATTGTTACAGTATCTGTAGCCTAAATGTATATCATGCTAAGAATTGCAAATGTTATTCTGGAAATATATACTTATAATTTGTGAATATGGCAAACTGAATGTTTTGTCAACCAGTACACTTGTTTATCTTTCCAATATTCACAATCCGAAAAGGACAGATAACAGACTGCAGAGATTGTGTTAATGAACATACCAACTTTGACAGCTGCACATGATCAATACTCCACATTAATGTAATATATCGATATTGAGTTTATTTGCCAAAGGTTATTAGATTTGTTTATAAAATATATAATCTATTTTTAATCTATGATGGTTATAGTTCATAACTAATCTGTGCACCTGTATAATTGGTAGGCTTAAAAATAAACCATTTTTGAATTTTAGTAAATTGTACTGTGCATAAGGTTACCTAATTTACTGCATGCAACCTATATGGTGGTCTTTATTTACTGTTAATGTTGTTCACATTGTCTCCAGTAGATGGCACAGTATGAGCTATTCACAAGACACACATTGCTGTGCCAGTTAATGTTCACACCAACAACTTTTCCCCGCTGTCCATCTACTGACTTGGTTCATGACATATAATGAGATAATTTAACACTGCTTTGCCATCTACAATAATTCTGATGAAGAATGGTAGAGTGCGCACTCAAATGAGCAATAGCTCAACATGAAAAGGCATGCAATGAGTAAAGGCCATTCAGAACATCATGCCTATTTGTTCTGTTAACAATGCCCCATCATGGACTCTACCTTTTATTGCATTTAATATTCTCAGACAGTTCTGCAATACTTTCTCTGAACCTCAAATGTAACCAAGCATAATTGTAGAGCGAAACAAAACAAATATTGTAGAGCATCTGTCCTTGTATCTCCATTAGTCAACCCTAGGTGACCGAGAAGGACAAAAGGGAATTTGAAAAAAAATTTATCAGTACCCCTGTAAAAAAGGATGTAAGAGGTGGAATACTGGGGAGGTTATTGGCAAAGGGAATTCAAGGATTACAATAGAAGATAGATTCTAGCATCCATGAGGGCTTTACTCCAAACTCTCACACAAAATACTCTCCTCTATAGTTACAAAGCTTGCTGGGGCTGATATTTGATTCCATTTACTTTCTTTAAAGCATCTTACCTACAACTGCATCAAAACATAATATGTAGGTATCATTATTGATCTTGCAAATTGCCATGCATACAAAAAGATGACCTTGACAGCTGGCAGAATAAACTTATCTCTATATTGGTACTTTTTAAATTCAGATTGTACACTACCAAATCTGGCTTCTTCATCCTGGCGGTGAACTTGTTACCTAGTTTGTGCTGGATCTAGAAGTCTGTCACAAGGCGAAGGGAACTGGATTTAAAGTAGGATGTCAGTCTCTCAGAATCTGAGCTTTAACCGCATCAACAGAAAAGAGGTGATGATGTGGCATTACAACTTGAAAAGATTGAGTGAAACAGGAGTTCCAGCACAGCGTTCCAGCTAGAGAAAAGCTGATTTTAACAATGAAGAGTCTCTCGTGGCACAATGGTAAATGAAACTGGTTTACTCATAAGTTGGTCTGAAATCATCATTCACTTAAATATAGACTCTAAGGTTAAGAGGAAGTGCTTTAGCACATGCAGAGGGCAAGGTTGAAGACAACCTGATGAAAATACTACTGATACAAACTGGGCAGTTAGAGTCTTGACTATGGTTATCTTTGTGATATTGACAAAAGCCATGGGTATAATAGAGCCCCATCCTGACGGGCAGGACCACTACCTTCATTGACTCAGACAGGCCTGTAGACAGAGCATGTTTCACCAAAGGAGCATTAGATCAAACCAGTCACAGCTTAACAGCACTATCCACCCAAAAATTGCAAATATTATGCCTCCAAGTATGTAAACATCCTAATTTTAAAACATTAATGTTTAATAAAGTCTGTTTATGTATTTACAATGTTTCTTTCACATCTATCTCTTCAGTTGCAGAGCATGTCAGAGAAAAAGGAAAACGACAATGATTGAGATGGTATTGATAAGAAATACCCCAATGTCTCAGCAGCACCTTTACCCACAGGCAAAAACAATCCGGGCACATCAACGGCCCTAAGACATCACTAGTCTTCAATTTCTACCGTATAACCTCTACGCGGCCACATTATCAGCCTGTACATTTTATACACATGAAGGAATAACACTGGACAAGAATTCATTTCAATGCCCTATTACAAGAAGTGTCTGGAGGCCTCCTAACAGTGTAATATTGCTGAAGGTTAGCTACCTGACTTTTGCTGATGTACAGTGACATGATTGCCTTACTATTGCACAATCCAAATAGGTTGGGTGAACTTAAATCATCAAGTGGGCTCACTGATCAACTTAGTTAAAGCTGGACCAATACCACGAGCCCTGCTCCACACACTGCAGGAAAATCACCTTTCAGCCCTCAAGTAAGACACAAGCCCAGTTGGAAAAGATTGTTGGAGCAGCCTTGAATGCCACTGTGGCTGTGTGTCACTTCATTTGGAGGAGGATCCCATCAGTGATGTGTCTGCTCCAAGTTCATTATAATGTTTGGAAATGTATTTTTATTTGTAAAAGGTTAGCACTTTTGAGTAACACAGCAGCTGGGAGTATAATGGCAGGAATAAAAACAGAAAATGCTGGAAATACTCAGCAGGTCAGGCAACATCTGGAGAGAAAAAAGAGTTCATGTTTCAGGTTGATGACTTTTCGTCCGAACTGGAAAAGGTTCACGATGTAACAGATTTTAAGCAAGTGCAGGGGCAGGGAAAGGGGGAGGGGCAAAAATAACAAAAGGGAAGGCCTGTAATAGGGTGGAAGGCAGAAGTGATTAAATGACAAAAGGTATGATAGTACAAAGAAAAAAAGATGGTAATGGGACAAGTAAAGAAACAAAAGATGAGTCTAGAAGAGGTGTAAATGGGAATGGCAGAATCAACAACAGCTGCTGTGTGGAAAAAATAGGGGCAAAGGTTATGATCTGAAATTGTTGACATCAATATTGAGTCCAGAAGGCTGTAAAGTGCCTAATTGAAAGAGGAGGTGCAGTTCCTCGAGCTTGCGTTGAGCTTCATTGGAACAGTGTAGGAGGCCGAGGTCAGAGTGGGAGTGGAGCAGTGAATTAAAGTGACAGGAAGCTTGGGGTCACGCTGGATAATGGCAGGATTAGGAGCTTGATCTCTGATGTGCGTGACATGCATGATGTGGGATATCTTGGATTTGCAAAGTATTCAGGCAGAGTACATGTGCATGAAGTGTCAGAGGATTGTATTGCTTGAAAAGTGGAATTCTGTGTTTGAGAAATAATCCATAAACTACCCACCACACCAGAGATTATCTCCACAAACTGCCACTACACCAGAGATTACAACTAAAAATCAAAGAAATGAACCAGTGATTTGACATGGATCTGATTTGTGTTAGCATAACTGTTATTTTTTTGAATATATTGAATTAAAAGTATAATTTGAGGTAGATAGTAATACGTCTTGTAGGATAATGTATAATATAAATAGCCTAACAATACAGAAGTCAGTATTAATATATTTGTACTAAGAAAATGTATTCTGTGATAGAGGCAAACACATGGTTTAGATTAGATCCTTCAGTTTCCGTAGGTAAATGCTAAGCAAGCAAAAGATGTCCGGTTAAGAAGCATGTGTAAGAATTCTAGCTAGTTTAGAGCTGACTACATCGTAGCTATTAAAGTGTGAAGTTTATAACCATGGAAAATTGTCTTCTACATAATGGCACTTGCACCCCAGTGAGAATGGAGTGTGTGTGGTGCAACATTGCCATCCCATGGTGTAATAGCATATGACACACAGATAACACAACAATAATCTCACATAGGTTTAAAGCAAGTCATCTGACATTGTCCATCCAGGTGTATAAGTACGCTCACATTCGATAATTCTTTGGTATTCCATGCTGAGAACTCCCCTAAATTGGAATTAGAGTTAAAGGCAGACCAGAGTGGAATATCCTACCAGTAAGTATATTGACGTATAACTTGCTTGCACTTTCTGTCAATAATAATAAAACTGATAAGTTAATTTATCTCTGGCATCCGAAACTCTATGATTTGGATTAATCTACTTGGTTGATCTAATAGCTCTGTGTCTTATAAAGATATATATATAAGAGTACAGAGAATAAAGTGCAATGATTAACTCTCATCTCTGCGATCATCACGTCTCTCAAAAAACCAACCCTTGACCCCTCCATCCTTGCAAACTACCGCCCCATCTCCAACCTCCCTTTCCTCTCCAATGTCCTTGAACGTGTTGTCGCTTACCAAATCCGTTCCCATCTTTCCTGCAACTCTGTGTTTGAACCTTTCAATTTGGTTTCCACCCCTGCCACAGTACCGAAACAGCTCTCAAAGTCACAAATTACATCCTTTGTGACTGTGACAAAGGTAAACTATCCCTTCTTGACCTGTCTGCAGCCTTTGACATGGTTGACCACTCTATCCCCCTCCAACGTCCCTCTCCATCATCGTCCAGCTGGGTGGGACTGCACTCGCCTGTTTCCACTCTTATCTATCTAATCATAGCCAGAAAATCACCTGCAATGGCTTCACTTCCCACCCCTGCATCGTTACCTCTGGTGTCTCCCGAGGATCTATCCTTGCCCCCCTCCTATTTCTCATCTATATGCTGCCTGTTGGCGACATCATCTGAAAACATGGAATCATTTTCCACATGTATGCGGACAACACCCAGCTCTACCTCACCACCACTTCCCTCGACACCTCAATGGTCTCTAAATTGTCAGACTGCATGTCTAGCATCCAGTACTGGATGAGTAGAAATGTTCTTCAAATAAATGAGGAGGACGGAAGCCATTGTCTTTGGTCCCCGCCACAAACTGCGTTTCCTAGCCACTGACTCCATCCCTCTCCCTAGCATCTGTCTGAGGCTGAACCAGACTGTTTGCAACGTAGGTGTCATACTTGACCCTGAAATGAGCTTCTGACCACATATCTGCAGCATAACTAAATCCGCCTATTTCCACCTGACCAAGTGTCTCTTCACAGGCACTGGTTATGGAGGCCTGGAGGGCAGACCAAGCGCTGTGGGCATTCTGCATATCCAGGTCATCAAGGCACGCAAGGTTAGCTGAACTACAGAACTAGTGGGAAGCTGTTTAACCTTTGCCGTCTCCAGGCCAGGTCCAAGACCTCTGTCGTTGAGCTACAGTACGCGGACAATGCCTGCGTCTGCGCACATTCAGAGGCTGAACTCCAGGATATAGTCGACGTATATGAAAGCATAAGCCTTACACTAAACATCCGTAAGACAAAGATCCTCCACCAGCCTGTCCTCGGCGCACAACACTGCACCCCAGTGATCAAGATCCACGGCACGGCCCTGGACAACGTGGACCATTTCCCATACCTCGGGAGCCTCTCATCAACAAAAGCAGACATTGATGAGGAAATCATGATGATGATTTCCACCTCCATAAAATTGCCCGCCTCCAGTGCGCCAGTGCAGTCTTCGGCCGCCTGAGGAAAAGAGTGTTCGAAGACCAGGCCCTCAAATCTATCACCAAGCTCATGGTCTACGGGGCTGTAGTAATACTCTCCCTCCTGTATGGCTCAGAGGCATCACCCATGCAAGATTCTACAAATCCCCTGGGAGGACAGACACACCAACATTCGTGTCCTCAACCAGACCAACATTGAAGCACTGACCACACTTGATCAGCTCTGCTGGGCAAGCCACATTGTCCGCATGCCAGACACGAGACTCCCAAAGCAAGCATTCTACTCGGAACTCCATCATGGCAAACGAGCCAAGGGTGGACAGAGGAAACGTTACAAGGACACCCTCAAAGCCTCCCTGATAAAGTGCAGCATCCCCACCAACACCTGGGAGTACCTGGCCAAAGACCGCCCTGAGTGGAGGAAGTGCATCTGGGAGGGCGCTGAGTGCCTCGAGTCATCGCCGAGTGCATGCAGAAAACAAGCGCAAGCAGCAGAAGGAATGCACGGCAAACCTGTCCCACCTTCCCTTACCCTCAACGACTGTCCGTCTCACCTGTGGCAGGGACTGTGGCTCTCATATTGGACTGTTTAGCCACCTAAGGTCTCATTCCAACAGTGGAAGCAAGTCTTCCTCGATTCCGAGGGACTGCCGATAATGATGATTTCCACCTCCATAACATTGCCCGTCTCCATTCCTGCATCAGCTCATCTACTGCTGAAGCCCTCATCCATGCCTTTGTTACCTCTAGACTTGACTACTCCAACGCACTCCTGGCTAGCCTCCCACATTCTACCCTACGTAAACATGTCATCCAAAACTCGGCAGCCCATATCCTAACTCGCACCAAGTCCCGCTCACCTATCACCCCTGTGCTCGCTGACCTACATTGGCTTCCAGTTAAGCAACGCCTCGATTTCAAAATTCTCATCCTTGTTTACAAATTCCTCCATGGCTTCGCCCCTCCCTATCTCTGTAACCTCCTTCAGCCTCTCAACCCCCCCCCCCTCCAAGATCTCTGCATTCCTCAAATTCTGCCCTCTTGAGCATCCCTGATTATATTCGCCCAGGTTGACTGGATTCCCTGATGGCTGTGAATCAGGCAAGTCAGAACGCATGCCTTTATAGGAATCTGCCCAATTTTCCTCCATTTAAATGAATGGGTGGGTTACTTTACGTGTGTGTGCTCTGACCTACCCCATTTTCTAATATTCTGTGTCCAAGGTGATCCAGTTCCCTATTGTTTTTCCACAACTTTAGTGGTGTGTAGGATTTGCATAAACTGAATAGAACGATCACAATTTGACTGCATGAGCTGCCACTGATATTTTCAATTCTGGCATCAAGCTTTGAAACAATAATTGCATTTATGATTCATATGACAACAATCTAGACTACATTGATGAACTATGGACCCAGACATTAAATGTTTAGAAGATGTAACAGAACATTCCAGAAACTGAAAGTATTGGTCACATGGCCACCTCAACAAGACTCAATGAGCTTAAATGGTAATGAACTACCTGCATCAAGGAAAAAGATTACCAGATTCAGGGATTATGAAAATAACAATTTATTGAACAAAGTATTAACATGTGAAAAGATACAAGTAAGTACGCAGTTACAATTACTCGGTCACAAAGACAAGTACAAATGAGGGAACCAATTTGGCACATCTGACTCATCCTTCAACAGAAGTCAACAATCCTCATCCAGCCACCATACCACCTCCCCCTCCCAATCACAACATCCAACAAGGTCCAGAGACTTCAGCACATGGTTTTTAATTGTGCTGGCAATTCAGAGCAGTACCATGGGAGTGTTGCACTGTCAGAGGTGCTGATTTTTGGATGAGTCGTTAAACCGAGGCCTCGTCTGCCCTCCCACGGACATAAAAAAATCTTATGGCACTATTCAAAGACAATCTGAAACCTATACGAAAGCCAAAGATCTAGTCTCATTTTTGAAGAGACCAGATCAATCCTTCATGTGTTAAAAACATTCCAACCAGGAAGACTATAGCCGGGCAAGTAAACAAGTCAATAAAACTAACGACATCAGTGAAACATGTAATGGCAGTCTGACTATGCCATCAGCAGCAGTCAGCGGTTTAAAAATTATCAAGAACAAAAGCCATCTTATTCAGGACATTGTAAAAACTGCCACAGATCAGATACTTGGGTCAATTTTTTTCTGAATAAAATATTTCTGTGCCAAAATATCTCATTTAGATATGTAAAAATGTGTCATAATACAAAAGACTGCTGCACAACATAATTGTGTCGAGATGTGAAATTTAGCCCATAAACAGGAATGTGAACTGTTTTTTTTAAATTTCAAAATATACTTTATTCCTATACAAATTTGTACAGTACATTCAAAAGCTGTTCAGTACGTTTAGCTGCGGTCAGCAATCCCATACATTACATTTGGGTGCTGACGGCAGTTCCATTCGATACATTTCCTTGCTTTTCAGTTCAAGTACAATTCGGTACAATACGGGATACATTGTAGTACATTCAACAAATTACATTACATGTGTCACTATACAGTACACGGAATGGGTGACGGTACATTTACACTTTTCCTTTCCAACGTGCATCACAAAACAGACCTTGCATTGTACATGGCACTACATAGGTGTTTACAGATCATGGTGCTCCATGTACACAAAAAAGAAGTTACAAGTACGGCCCGAGGAGAGTTTTGTACTGATTCCTGCCCCCGGGTTTACTGTGGCAGGAGGGCTTTAAACAGTGGCCCTTCCCCACTGTGCCTTTGCGGCGACTGCACCAATTTTAAGTGCGTCCCTCAGCACGTACTCCTGGATCTTGGATTGCGCCAGTCTGCAACACGCAGACGTGGACATCTCCTTGCTCTGGAAGACCAGCAAGTTTCGGCAAGACCAAAGAGCGTCTTTGACCGAGTTGATGACCCTCCAGCAGCAGGTGATGTCTGTCTCGGTATGTGTCCTTGGGAACAGCCCAGAGAGCACACAGTCCTGTGTTACGCAGCTGCTCGGGATGAACCTCGACAGCAACCACTGCATCTCTTTCCAAACCTGCCTTGCGAAGGCGCAATCCTGAAGGAGATGGGTGACAGTCTCGTCCGCCCCGCAGCCGACGCGGGGGCACCGTGCCGTGCTGCTGAGATGTCGGCTGTGCATGAACGCTCTGACAGGTAAGGCCCTCCTCACCGCCAATCAAGCTACATCTTGGTGCGTGTGTGACAGCTCTGGCGATGAGACGTTCTGCCAAACGAGTTCGACAGTCCGCTCATATGTGAACTGTGTTGAAATGCTGTCTGCTGTCGACCTTCCTACTGACTCTTAACTTTTACACAGCATTCGAATTTCAATATATCAAACAACAGCTTCTTTATGTGGAAGACCAATTTTCTGAAGAAATTAGATTTAAGATTGTAGGTGGGAAAGGAATCAAATTATTTTATTGAATTAAATTAATTGGTTTAAAATATATTGGGCACCAGTTAATAAACTTACTGAATCACAACTACTTATTTGCTTAGCTACAAACAAAAGAAATACAGTCTGTACTTTGCAGCAAATGATTATTCAACGACTAATGTGATGAACTGCAAAGTAATCTTATTTTTCTTTCCTTCAAATTCTGATCTTCACTTAAAAATCCCTGATCATTCTTTGCCTCAATGGGCCCATGTTCCACTCCCTGGCCAGTTCAATAATTATAGACACAAATGTTCTATTTCTTCGGCAGTTATCCCTTGGCTGCAGATAATTTGTCCAATAACCTTTGATAAATAAAATGATTCATTGCAATAATTGGATGATTCAGTCAGAAAAGTAATCTGCACTTTTCTAACCACTGTTGGAGTTGTTGTGGGTTACACAAGTTAACCTGATTAAAGCAAAACCTTCAAGTAACTTGTGCTAAATATATAAAACATTTTCCAGGCGTTTTTCCATTTTATAGTTTCATCTGCAGATGAAAAACAACTTTTCACTGCTTGTTAAAGATGAGAAAGAATAAAGCCTAAAGATCTTTCCTCCGGTCGTATCTTAGCATGTGTTCGCTGAGAGATCGGTCCCATCCTTTTTTTTTTAAAACTCAATACAATAAATACTTATCATTAATATCCAGTGAGCTCCTTCAAAGAAAGTCTGCACACAACTGGTACACAGTCTTTTCATCACTTCGCTCACTTATTATTTCTGTTATTCAATTAAAATTGTGGGCGAGAAATTCAAGATCGCGCCGGAAATGGGTGTGAAACAGGCAGTGTGATCGCCCACCCTAAGACGTCGGCCCGAAGCCGACTTGAATTTGGGCCTCATCTGCATAAAACCGAATAACTTACACTTTTATCGGTGGCCTCCAGCAGTCCCTTTAAGGATTGCTGATTACACTGCTGGCTGAAGACCCAGGTAAACTAGACTGAGCATGTGCAGCGGAAGCTCTGCCCGGTTGATGACATCATTTCGATCGGGGCCCGACATTCAGTATTAGGACCCCGATTTTGATATTAAAGGCACCCAAGGGATGTTTCGGGTTGATGCCCTGGACACTTTGAAGTCGACTGCTTCGAATTTTTTTTAATTTCAAAATATACTTTATTCATATAAAAATTTGTACAGTCCATTCAAAAGCTGTTTAGTACATTTAGCTGCAGTCAAAAATCCCATACACTACATTTGGGTGCTGACGGCAGTTCCGTTCGATACATTTCCTTGCTTTTCAGTTCAAGTACAATTCGGTACAATACGGGATACATTTTAGTACATTCAACAAATTACATTACACGTGTCACTATAAAGTACACGGAATGGGTGACGGTACATTTACATTTTTCTTTTCAACGTGCATTACGAAACAGACCTTGCATTGTACATGGTACTACATCGGTGTTTACAGGTCATAGTGCTCCATGTACACAAAAAAGAAGTTACAAGTACAGCCCGAGGGGAGTTTTGTACTGATTCCAGCCCCCGGGTTTACTGTGGCAGAAGGGCTTTAAACTGTGGCCCTTCCCCACCGTGCCTTTACGGCGACTGCACCAATTTTAAGTGCATCCCTCAGCACGTACTCCTGGATCTTGGATTGCGCCAGTCTGCAACACGCAGACGTGGACATCTCATTGCTCTGGAAGACCAGCAAGTTTCGGCAAGACCAAAGAGCGTCTTTGACCGAGTTGATGGCCCTCCAGCAGCAGGTGATGTCTGTCTCGGTGTGTGTCCCTGGGAACAGTCCGTAGAGCACAGAGTCCTGTGTTACGCAGCTGCTCGGGATGAACCTCGACAGCAACCACTGCATCTCTTTCCAATCCTGCCTTGCGAAGCTGCAATCCTGAAGGAGATGGGTGACAGTCTCGTCCGCCCCGCAGCCGACTCGGGGGCACCGTGCCGTGCTGCTGAGACGTCGGCTGTGCATGAACGCTCTGACGGGTAAGGCCCTCCTCACCGCCAACCAAGCAACATCTTGGTGCTTGTGTGAAAGCTCTGGCAATGAGACATTCTGCCAAACGCGTTCGACAGTCCGCTCAGGGAACCACCCGACAGGGTCCACCCTCCCCTTCTTTCGTAGGGTGTCCAGGACGTTATGTGCTGACCACTGTTTTATGGCCTTGTGGTCAAAGGGGTTTTTTGTGAAAAACTTTTCCACGAAGGACAGGTGGACAGGTATAGTCCAACTGGTGGGGCGTTTCGCGGCAGCATGGCGAGGCCCATCCTTGGCAACACCGGGGACAGGTAAAACCTCAGCACATAGTGAAACTTGGTGTTTGCGTACCGGGGGGTCTGTGCACAGCTTGATACAGCCGCACGCAAAGGTGGCCATCAGGGTGAGGGCTACGTTCGGAACATCCTTTCCTCCACTGTCCAGAGATTTGTACATTGTGTCTCTGTGGACACATTCCATTTTGGACCTCCAGACAAAGTGGAAGACGGCCCGGGTGACTGCCGTGGCACAGGAGCGTGAGATGGGCCAGACCTGTGCCACGTGCAGCAAACCCGAGAGCACCTCACTCCTGATGACCAGGTTCTTTCCTGCGATGGAGAGGAAGCGCAGCTTCCACCATCCCAGTTTTTGCTTCACTTTGGCGATACGCTCTTCCCAGTCCGCTCTGAACCATATTCCCAACAACTTCAGGTAATCTGGCTTAACGGTGAAGGGAATAAAGGATCGGTCGGCCCAGTTGCCAAAGAACGTGGCCTCGCTTTTGCTGCGATTGACCTTTGCTCCCGAGGCCAGTTCAAACTGGTCGCAGATTGTGAGCAATCTGCGGACCGACTGCGGATCCGAGCAAAAGGTGGTCACGTCGTCCATGTACAGGGAGGTTTTGACCTGAGCGCCTCCGCTGCCTAGGATCATCACCCCTCTAATGCCCGCATCCTTCCTGATGGACTCGGCAAAGGGCTCAATACAACACACAAACAAGACAGACGAGAGAGGACAGCCTTGCCTGACTCCAGACCTGATTGGAAAGCTTTCAGTTTCCCACCCGTTGATTAGAACTGCGCTACTGATGTCTCTGTAGAGCAGTTGGATCCAATTGCGGATACCCTCCCCAAACCCCATTTTGGAGAGCACGTCCATCAGGTACGTGTGCGATATCCTATCAAAGGCCTACTCCTGGTGTAATCTGATTAAGCAGGTGTCCACCCCCCTGTCCCGCACATAGGCGATCATATTCCTGAGTAGCGCCAGGCTGTCAGAGATCTTCCTGCTGGGGACAGCGCAGGTCTGGTCCGGGTGAATCACCAGCTCAAGAGCAGACTTGACCCTGTTGGCGATGACCTTTGACAGGATCTTGTAGGCCACATTGAGCAGCTAAATGGGCCGCCAGTTTTTGATTTCCTCCCTCTCCCCCTTCTGCTTGTAGATGAGGGTGATGATGCCTTTCCTCATTGATCCTGACATACTGCCAGCCAGAAGCATACCTCCGTACACTTCCAGCAGGTCTGGGCCCATCCAGTCCCACAGAGCCGAATACAACTCAACCGGTAAGCCATCGCTTCCGGGAGTTTTACTCGTTGCAAGGGACCGGACGGCCTTTGTCATCTCGCCCAGAGTTAACGGGTGGTCCAGACTCTCCCTCTCGCTGTCGTCTAGGACCTCTGTGATAGACGACAGGAACGACTGGGAGGCCGCGCGGTCTGTGGGCTTGATGTCATACAGCCCGGCATAGAAGGATTTGCTGATCCTCAGCATGTCCGGCTGCGAAAACGTCACAGAACCGTCTTCTTCCTTTAGGCTGGTGATCACAGAGCTCCCCCTATGTACCTTTTGGAAGAAGAACACGTCTCATCCTGCTCGACTGAGCGGACTCTGGAGCGGAAAATGATTTTGGAGGACTCTGAGGTAAAGAGCGAGGCTTGCTGGCCCTTCACCTCTTCGAGTTCCTCCGCGACATCGACCCCATCGACTGCAACAGGAGCAGGTTTTGCATACTCTTCTGGAGTTGGGACAATTCCCTCTGTCTCCCTCTCGCCTCCTGAACACCTTTTGAGGATGAAGAACCTCTTGATGTTTGTCTTGATTGTTTCCCACCAGTGCATGGGGGAATCGCAGAGGGGTTTTACGGTTCTCCAACCTTTCTAATCCCTCTTGAGTTCGTCCACGTTTTCCAGAGTCAACAGTTTCACGTTCAGCTTCCATATCCCTCTGCCAACTTTTTGGTTTTCCTGTGGGCGACAGTCGGCCAGTAGGAGGCAGTGGTCAGAGAAGAACACCGGCATGACGTCGGTGGATCTGACCTTGAACGTGTGGGACACAAACAGGAAATCTATTCTGGAACGGACGGACCCGTCTGTCTCGACCAGGTGTATCTGCGCGGTGCTCCGTCTGCAGGGTTGCTGAAGACGTCGCACAGCTTGGCGTCTTTTACCGCGTCCATCAGGAGTTTGGACGTGGCGTCCAGTTTGCTGTCTGCTCTGCTGGATCGTCCAGCCGCATCGATGATGCAGTTGAAGTCACCGCCCAGAATGACCGGTCTGGACATTGCCAGCAGCAGTGGGAGCTGCTGGAAGAGGGCCAGCCGCTCTGATCTGAGAGGCGAGGCATACACGTTAATTAGCCTTAGAGGGGAATTTTTGTACATTACATCTGCTACGAGGAGGCGGCCGCCCACCACCTCCTTAACTTCGATGATGGTGAAGTGGCCTCCCCGCAGCAGAATGCCCAGGCCGGAAGCCCGGCAGTCGTTGCCTCCTGACCATATGGATGGTCCATGGGCCCACCATCGTGACCACTGCCGGGAACTGCTGAAGTGCGGCAGACTGCACTCCTGCAAGAACAGCAGGTCCGCTTTGACCTTGGCGAGGTACCCCAAGGTGGAAACACATCGCGTAGTGGATTTTATGCTACGCATGTTAATAGTAGCAATTTTTAAATCCATTTTAACGTTACTGTTTACAGTTACAAACATTACACTTCAAATAAATCGTCCTTTAACTCCGAGGTCTGCCCAGTGGCCAGTTCCGGAATGCATAGGTGATTACAATAAAAGTCTACTGCACCTGGGCTGGCTTGCTCGTCGTCCTCTGCCGTGGGAGTGTTCCGACCAGGGGACTACTGCAGTGCTGCGATAAAGCTTGGTATGTCCTCTGCACAGTCCTCGCCTGGTGTTGGTGGTTCCCTCTTTTCCTCAGTCGCGGCGGTCTTGGGTTGGTGTGCTTCGATCGCTGCGTCGCTCCCGGTATTCCGGAGGTGGGGTGTGTGGGCACTTCGCTGCTCCCGTTATCCCGGAGCTGGTCTGCGTTGGTCGCTTCTTCGCTTCCGGTGTTCCGGAGCTTGTGTGCGCTGGGCACTTCGCTGCTCCCGGGTTCCCGGAGCGGGTCTGCGCTGATCGCTTCACTGTTCCCGGTCGCCTGTGGCTGTGGGTTGGCGTATTGCCTCTTGTTCTGGTGGCGGTAGTGAGGGGCTTTGTCTCACCTTTCCTCATCAGACGAGTTGCCGCCGCTGCTGTCTGTCGAGGTTGCTAGCCGCCTCTTCCCTGTCGTTTCCGCAGGGGCCCTTGCTCGCCTGTTCTCCTTACGTTTGCTTGACCGTCTCCCATCCCGCTTCATCGTCTGCTGACTCCTCGTTTCTGGACTCGGTGCGCTGGGGGAGAGCTTCTCTGCTGGGTGCTGGTGTCTCGCAGCTCGCCGTGGCAGGCTTCTCTTCCTCACCGACTTGTTCTGAGTCCACAGGTCCACGGGGGGAGGGTGTGGCTCTCCTCTGGAGCATTGTGTTCCTCAGCTTCCTCCTCCTCTGGTGCAATGTTCTTTGCTGCCTGCGCAGAGCTGAAGTTGCGTTTGGGGCAGTTTTTGTAAAGGTGCCCAGCCAGACCACAGAGGTTGCAGCACTTGGTCTCCTTACAGTCCTTTGTTTGGTGGCCTTCGTTCTTGCAGTTTCGGCAGATGAGAGTTTTGCAGCTTGCCGTCACATGGCCTGCCTGCCTTGGGTTGGCCAGCGTACACCATGTAGCCCCGGCTTCCTCCGATGGCGAAGCTGGAGGGGGGGGGGGGGGGGGAGCGGTGCAGGATGGTTCCGCTGGCATCCACCTTCATGGTGACCTGGATCTGGCGCTTGCTGGTCCATATCCCGTGCAAGTCTTTCAAGTCGCTGCTGTTTCCTGCCCCATCGACATACCTGGCGAGGAAAGGCAGCACATCAATGCGGTACTGGGATGTGGGGGTTGTACATCTGCACTGTGATAGTGCGTCTTCTCTGCGACGGGAGGGTGAACACTGGCTCCCAAGTCAGCACTGAGCGCAGCGGTTCACTCGCCTCCTTCATTCCCTTCAGGAACTTCAGGAATAGGGTGACGGTTCTGAAGGTCACATCAAAGTAACCTCTCTTCGGGAGGTCCTGCAAGGCAAAGATGTCAGCGATTTTCATGCCACGTTTTTTTTTTTTTGCCAATCTTTCCAATTCTTTGTCAAATCACAAACGCCAGAGGTCACCTTGGGCCCATTCAAGGATCACTCTGCGCCAATGCTCTTAGCCAAAAGGCCTAGAGCCACTGCACCGTTCCTGGAAGTACTGCAATACCAGGTTCGTGCCATGGAGGTGGATGGGTCAGGCCCCCCATACACCTCCGTGGAGGTGGATTTTTTTTTTTTTGGAAATTCGTAGCCAATCGTTCCAATTCTTTGTCAAATCACAAACGCCAGAGGTCACCTTGGGCCCATTCAAGGATCACTCTGCGCCAATGCTCTTAGCCAAAAGGCCTAGAGCCACTGCACCGTTCCTGGAAGTACTGCAATACCAGGTTCGTGCCATGGAGGTGGATGGGTCAGGTCCCCCACACACCTCCGTGGAGGTGGATGGGTCAAGCCACCCCACCCACCTCCTGTTTCCAAAAAAGCAAGCATACACCCTCCTGATCCAGGGAGAACCACCCGGAGGTCATGGTGGCCACTCCCCTGTCCAGGTCAGTTACGCATGATCCCAGCCAAAAGGCCGAGAAGCGATTTATTTATTTATTTTTTTTTGAAATTCGTAGCCAATCGTTCCAATTCTTTGTCAAATCACAAATGCCAGAGGTCACCTTGCACACGCCAAGGATCACTCTGCGCCAATGCTCTTAGCCAAAAGACCTAGAGCCACTGCACCGTTCCTGGAAGTACTGCAATACCAGGTTCGTGTCATGGAGGTGGATGGGTCAAGCCACCCCACCCCCTGTTTCCAAAAAAGCAAGCATATACCTTCCTGATCCAGGGAGAACCACCCGGAGGTCATGGTGGCTGGTCAGGTCAGTTACGCATGATCTTAGCCAAAAGGCCGAGAAGCGATGGGTCAATCCACCCCACCCACCCATCTCCTATTTCCAAAAGCATAGGAGAACCACCTTCCTGATCCAAGGAGAACCACTTTGGGGTCATGGTTACTCCCCTGTCAGGTCAGTTACACATGATCTTAGCCAAAAGGCCGGCCACATGTTCCCAGCAGGATTTTCTTCACGAAAAGGTCCCGGTTGATGATTGTCTGTCCTTCCACTTTCTTTACCGTCACTCGGATGGTGTTTCGGACGCCCTGGTTCGCCGCTCAGTTGGCCGCCATCCGGGTTGCAGATTCCTCCTTTCGATGTGTATTTTGGCCGAAGCCTTCAATCTGTTGTGGTGCCAGTCCGGCACCTTGGGGAGCCTCCGGGCCCGCCGAATGGTCGGTCAACATGCAGATTTTCCTCTTCTCTCCAATTGGTGCTTGGCCCAAGCCAAAAGGCCAGAGCTAGCAAAACTGGAAAAACGAGTTTCTGCAATCAGTCAATTTGCATATGAATGCCCAATCAACAGATACTACACTTGATCTTAGCCAAAAGGCCGAGAAGTGATAGCCTTTGAACAGCAATGCATGAAAAGAGGCAGCACTCTCTTTCAGGCAAAGCCTCAGACAATTGAACTGCTTCCAATTTATTTTATTTCAAAATATACTTTATTCATATAAAAATTTGTACAGTACATTCAAAAGCAGTTCAGTACGTTTAGCTGCGGTCAGCAATCCCATACACTACATTTGGGTGCTGACGGCAGTTCCGTTCGATACATTTCCTTGCTTTTCATTTCAAGTACAATTCGGTACAATACATTTTAGTACATTCGACAAATTACATTACATGTGTCACTATACAGCACACGGAATGGGTGACGGTACATTGACATTTTTTCTTTTCAACGTGCATTATGAAACAGACCTTGCATTGTACATAGCACTACATAGGTGTTTGCAGATCATGGTGCTCCATGTACACAAAAAAGAAGTTACAAGTACTGCTTCCAATTGAACACATCTGCCAGTTATTTCCACTCAAAAAATGGCTGTGACATGGTCTAATTTCCCCTGTGTTTAGTGTTTAATGGCCACTACAGAGTAAGGGCAGTGAGCAGAAGTCACACTTGGCAGTTAGTGTCATACCTTATTTCAAAACATAAAATATGTACATTAATTTGATTTTAGATTAAAAATTGATTAACATTTTTTAAACTATTTGTTCTTGTCCTTCCTTGGTCTACTTTCAAAAGAAAAGATCCAGACCAAGGCAGAGGGAGCTGCTGTTTTTTTCAGGTCCCTCCATTTCTAAGCCAAAGGCTGCTGTTTTTTCCCATTGATCGAGTAAAAAGTCACAGCAGGAAGCTGGAATCAGATCAAAGAATAGCAGAGTTATTAAGTGGTCACTTCATATTTGAATTACTCAGGAAAAGGAATTTTGCCTTAGTAAGATATTGGAAAAGCAGAATAGGAGCTTGATATTATACACATAACTATACAAAGGGTAAGGTTACAGAACAAGTGAGATGCTCTAAATTAGCAAAGTATGTGCATCTGGAGAATTTGTCTTAAAGAGGATAGTGACTGAAATTAGTGAACAAGTAAAATCTCAGCACAGTGCTTAGTTCCAGCAAAAAAGATAAATAAAAGTCCCAATTTTAACTCGGTGAGAATCGGGCTTGAGGGGGCCAAGGCAAGCACCAAGCACCCCTAACCTTGAAGGTGTCAGGCCCAGGCAATTTTAGCTCCCAGGCATCATCCCGGTCAGTTGCCCTCCCGAAACCAGCAGCTGACCAGGGGGGGGAGCCACCAGCTCGGAACCAAAGGAAAGACCCGATGATGTCATCAGAGAACGATCTGCATATTTAAAGAAGGTCCCCATTGATTTCAGGTAGGTTTCCTTGCTGCCTGCAGGCTAACAGTGAAGACTGCAGGATGGGAGTGGGTAAGACACTCAGCTAATTTTAACTGCTTGGCCGCGTGGTTTCCACTGGAAGGGCAGGGTTAAAATCGCCCCTTAAAGGTCTGTGTCGCATTAGCAAACAATAGAGTAAAAATCAAAACAGTTGCATTGGGTGTTGGTCTGCTCTCAACGAGAATACAGTCTGTAATCCTGGTTACCTAATCATAGAAACTATATTATTACCCTTGAGAAAGTACAGGGGCCAGCAAAAGATAATTCCAGGTGTTAGGCATTTTAGATTATGAGTAAAGGTTAAAGGAAATTGGGCTTGTTTCTTGGAAAAGAGACTTTGAAGAGACCTATCCTGAACTTTTAAAGATTATGAAGGAACTTGATAACATTGATGTCGAAAATTGCACAATGTTGGTGAAGAATTCAACAGCAGGGGACACAAGTTAAGAATTAGAATGTTTGGAATAAAGATTAGTCCAGTAGAACTAAGGAATAATAGAATTGTGGAATAAATTACCACAAGTCCATTGAGATAGTGCAAATGGATTTGAGACAAGTAGATATGTTTCTTCAAGAAGGGGTTGGGATACGTGGTGAGAGGGCAGGTAGGTAGGTCAATGAAAATGATAGCTTGGTTGGCTATCCTTCAACCTTAAAAATCTTTTGTTCTTCTGTCGAAGGCCAAAAGAATAAGTATATACAAAGATGATCAAATACTCGGGACACCAGTAGTGCTGGGACCTTGAAAATATCGCCTGTGGCTTGTACAAATGTTCAGGAGTGCAGGTTGTAATACTTCATACTTTGGAATTTTACTAGATTACATTAGGTGACCAAGAGAAATTTCACAGAGCTTTATCTCCCTGGAATTCTTATGTGATGTACAACGTTCCAAGGAGATTGAGTAGGTTGGAAAGGTGTCTGATAGCCCACATTATTATGGTCTATTGCAGGAACAGACTTGTGGAGTTCTATGCCCATTTGTATGATGTTTTTAAAAGCTGCACTTTAGTAGCTTATATAAAATATATATCTCTGCATCTTCTGTGGGGACAAACTTTTAAATACATGAACAAACTCCTCAGACTCTCAAAGTGATTGATTGTTCCAGTTCCACCCTCCATCTGATTTGCTTCTGACAGGCACAAGTTACACCTTCCAAATGATCTGAATGCTGATAGTGACATCATCAGCATAGGCAGTCCCATGGAATCGAGGAAGACTTGCTTCCACTCAAAGTGAGTTCTCGGGTGACTGTACAGTCCAATATGGGAATTACAGTGTCTGTCATGGGTGGGACAGACAGTGGTTGAAGGAAAGGGTGGGTGGGGAGTCTGGTTTGCCGTACGCTCCTTCAGCTGTCTGCGCTTAGTTTCTTCATGCTCTCGGCGACAAGACTCGAGGTGCTCAGCGCCCTCCCGGATGCTCTTCCTTCACTTAGGGCGATCTTGGGCCAGGGATTCTCAGATGCTGGTGGGGATGTTGCACTTTATCAAGAAGGCTTTGAGGGTGTCCTTGAAATGTTTCCCCTGCCCACCTGGGACTTGCTTGCTGTGTAGGAGTTCTGAGTAGAGCGCTTGCTTTGGGAGTCTCATTTCGTGTCGGGCATGCAGGCGATGTGGTCTGCTCAATGGAGCTGGTCGAGTGCAGTCAGTGCTTCGATGCTGGGGTAGTGACAATCTCTGACTGCTGTGCAGAATGCCGATTTCTCAATATTGAGTGTTACCACTAGGTGGAGCACTTCTCAGAGCATTTAGGAGGAAATGCTAGATTGACATGATAAACTTGCATGTAAATCAATTTACTGCATGTTGTTTGGTTGTGAATGTCAAGGGAAGCTAGTTAAGGATAAAAAGAGAACTTACTGAATGTCAAATATATTCCGAGCAATCTTGCACCTCTTATACCTGCCAATTTTAACCCTTCCCATCTAACGGAAATGGGGCAGGTGAACAGTTCAAATCCGAGAAATCTACTTACTTCCCAGTACCAGTTTTAAACTGACTCTTCATGATTTTTAACAGAGCTGCTGACTTTGTTCTGAAAACAGCAGGTGTCTATTGAATATATTTAACTCAGGACCCCAATGTGATTTTAACATGGAAGTCTCGCCCAGCGACAAGTCACTCAGCAATTTATTGCAGGAGTGGCCCCAGCAACAGACTGTCGCAGCCTGCAGAAAAATGTAAAAGAGGCACTCGCCTGCGTTAATATTGTTTAATAATATTTCTCTGCTTTTCTGATTAATGCATTTCGGAGCTTAGCGATTGCTTCCTTTTCACTTGTTTGCCTTACTCAACCCGAGTTAAGCATTGTTAGCATACTATGGGTGGCCATTGTAAATGGTTCCCTCTCCACTGGTACTGTCCTGCTCCATTTCAAATCTGCTGTCATCACCCCTGCCCCACCCTGCTCAAAACAATGACCCTTGACCCCTGACCCCATTTCCTTTGCAAACTACCACCCCATCTCCAATCTCCTGGCACTGCTGGGGAACAGGAGTTTCCTCCTCGGCCTCACTTCTTTCAGGGAGGTTTCAGAGAACCTGAGTGCCTGCCTGCTGCTCATTCCATACAAGATTCTTCTTCTAGCACCTCCGAACCAAAAGAAGTCAGAATGGAATGCAACCTCCCTTTAAGAATTGCAAAGGCACTTTAAATAGGCCTCTGGCTGACCTGCTTGCAAATTGTTCCCTGGGATTGGGGAGGTTTACAGTAGGGTCAGCCAATTCAGTAGGAAACTCAGCGGTGAAGTTATGGGGCTCGGGTGTTAAACTGCCCAAGGCCTATTTTTGGGTGAAGCAAGTAAGTTTTAAACAAACAAAAACTCACCCACCCAAAACAGACCCAAAGTTAAAACCGGGCCATAGATTCAAGAACATGTAGAGTGATGGAGGTAGTGCAAGTCCATTATGGCTATGTCACAGTAGCAGGAATTATTTTTCTTGACGTTTTAAAGAAAATGCACCATCTATAAGTATTTGGGCTACAATTTCATCACTTCAAGGTTTAAAAATTAGTCCACTTACATTGTGATTTGTTTCCAAGCAACACAAGAAAATTAGCACAGACAAATACTTTAGATAAAAATCATTGCTGTGCTATTTACCTGGTGCAAATCTATATAGACTTGATTACATCAATTGGCATAGTGAGAACATTTACCTTAACACCCACAAATAATATTCCATTACGTTGTTACCAAGAAACAATTCCTAACTTTTAAAAAATTGTTCTTCCCCCTAAATTCCCGCATGCTATTTATTCTTGCATAATGTTCATTCTTTACGCTCAACATTAGTGAAATGATAAACTAAATTTTTTTCCTTTCAGATTGATTAGTTATGTAGTCCTAAGTATTTAGCATTGTCTTAAAGGGCACGAGAAAAGAGAGTATAAATTTTGGAAGTCACTGTTTGTTTGCTTCCTTCCCTCCTTTCCCCCTTCCCTCTTTCCCCTTCCCTCCTTCCCCCTTCCCCCTTCCACCTTCCTTCTCTTCATTCCTAAATAGCAGCCAGCCAGACAAAAATGTAATAAATATCGATTTACTAGCACTGCAGCCAAGCCCCCGTCTTTATGTCAAGAACACAGAGAGCTATTGCAGCTGCATCTCAGCATTCTGCATTAATTCACAAGGCCAGTATGGAATACCAGCATGCGGAAATTCAAAAGGCAGAGTTAACCGTCTCTCAGTAGACTGGGGTTGTTACAGAACAGGTTAGATCACCAGAAGGCTGTGGCCTTGGTCCTTGGCAGCTCAGCATAAACTTTGGCTACAGAGACGTCAAAACGGCTGCAATGAGAACAATTCTGGGGGACGTTTCAAACCAGTCCCACCCATCCCTTCCCTCAACGACTATTTATCCCACCTGTGACAGAGACTGTGGTTCTCGTATTGGACTGCACAGCCACCTAAGTCTCATGTTAAGAGTGGAAACAAGTCTTCCTCGATTCCGAGGGACTGCCTATGATGGAAGACGTTTGTCCTTGCTACATTAATCTCCAGCGGCGCAGTATAATAGCAAAAATGCAACAAATATATATCCGGTCATGTGATCAAATTTTGTGACCTAATGTCAAAACATTTCGGTTGACGCACTTAGAAAGAAAAGAACATGCAACCCACACAGTTACTAAATCGAGAGAAAGATTAAAAGACTAAAGAAAGAAATAGTTGAGCGAAGGAGGATTACAGTTTTGAAGAATTTAACTTCGATAAAAGAAAAAATAATGACACAAGTTCACTCTCATCCTTTGCATCAAATACCATTCTGAAGATAGTAATTGGTCAATTGATATGTTATGGCTATGGCAGAGAAATAGAATGTAATGTAACAACACAGTATATTTGCAATCTTGGGAGACAGTTTCCTCTAGGTTGCGCTGGTTTTTCCAGCTAGCTTGAAAAATTACTGGAAACCAGCCCCGCCCATAAAGCTGGCCACACCCCCAGATTCCATTAATGAGCATGAAGAGCTTCCACTAATTGTATCTGTTGGAGGCCCTTCGAGGAGGCTAAAAAATAGAGCTTTTTTTTTAGGCAATAATAGGCAACTTTTTAAATATTAAAAATTATTGAATTTACTAAAACTGATGAGTATACACCAATGAAACTAGTAAATGGTTCTGCATAGTTTTTTTAAAGTCATTTTAAGTTATTTAAAATCTGGATACTCTCAGGTGGTGGACTGGACACTTATTAAAAACACCTATAAATTTTTGATAAACCCATTTTCAGCTATATTAATGAAACAGCACCAGGTTACCACTCTTAAATACATCAAAGAATTTAAAAAAAAACAATTATGTTCCAAAACGCTGCCCAATTGCACTGGTCCAGGGAAGATTTTATTTTTGAGTTTGAACGGAAACTTGAACCATAACTTCACTTTGGAAGAAAAGCACAATTTGTGTTCGGATTGCCAATTGCGCCCAAAGTGGAAACTCTACCACCTCGTCATATCTGCAACTAAAATGGAAACATCCGATGGATCATAAATCTCCTCTGGGTTTCATTTGTAAGATTTATTTGGCAGCATGATTACGCAAAATAAGATTTTTTTACAGGAATAATTCATATATTTTTGTAACTTGTAAAAAAAAAAAGACTTGCATTTATATAATGCCTTTCACCGTCTCAGGACATCACAAAGTGTGTTACAGCCAATTAAGTACGTTTGAAGTGTAGCCACTGTTGTAATGTAGGAAACAATTACAAGGATTTGCCTATAGATGTAACCCCTTATGAGGAAGTTAACAAGTCAAGTGTTCCCATTGGGACAAGAATGATTAAATGTTGTATTAGGACAGAAAAGCAAAATGCAGCTAAGCTGACCAGCGGAAAATTCTATAAAGCCTTACTTGTGACAGGAATGAACATAATTAAGCATGACAACACCACAGTTTAGCTGAGTTTAGCCCATCATTATAATAGTCATTTCCAAGCTCACCAGAGTACTGTAGCAGACTTACAAGTTTACCTTCAGGTAACATTTCTAACTTTGATTTCCTTCCATTCTGTCTCTGGCCCACAATGCTGAGCTCTGTACTGTTGGCACCATTGGTATTATCTTGTGCATTGGCAATGCATACAATTGTTCCACAATGACTGAGCAAATCTGGGTGGCAGACTTCTCCACAGCAGCCCCGCATACTGGCAGTGTGTTTTCAATGGGGACAAGAGATGCTCATGAAGCAACCTCTATTGGTAAGCCAGTCCTCGGAGCTCTGAATCTTGAGACGCTACAACATAATGAGTAACCTTGCTTAACCTTCACCAGGAAACGGTTTAGCCTATGTTGGACAACAGTAATTGCCCTTCTCCACCCTCTCTTTGTGCCTCACCGTGTTGCCTCTAATCTCGGGGTCATGACCTCGTGGCTTTTGTCTCCCTGAGGTTGTTGTGATGATGAAGGGTGCTGTGCTGTGGGAGCTTGCTTGGAGGGCCCAGGTTCAGACTTTGAATCTCCCTTTACTTCTGAGTATATAGCCTCAACAATCCTTTTGTGGCAGCACTGACGAGACATGCTCTAGTCAATGGTGCTGCTCTTTTCACATGCGTGCCCAAGTTACTGTTTCACTTACTGGCAATGTATCCCAAACAAAGCATTATAATACAAGCCTTCAACTCAAACATCTCTTCTTGCACCACCATCACCTATGCTCTTTAGAATCTCTCAACCTATGATGTTCACTGTTGCCTGCTTATAGGGGTATGGTATCTAGCTTAGTTAGACCCCTACCAGCCTACTGTTGCTTGCGACAATGAATTGCCAACTTAGCCTCAAACAAGAACACTGTTTTGTTTTAAGAGGGCATATTCCACTGACATGTAGGTATGCAACATATTCATTCATAGGCGGTCCCTCGAACGAGGATGACTTGCTTCCACGAGTTCACCGGTGTTTCGATGAAGGACACGCTGCTCCAGTCCTGAACTCCAGTTGAGGGGATGGAAGATTCCTGTGGGTGGATTTTTTTAGCATGTGGTGACCGTTGCACACCAGCCACCACACGGGCTTGACAGAGCTAAGTCTTGGTCCAGTGGCAAGGGTTAACCAGGACAACTGGAGACCTGCTCTGCTGCACGGACCTAGCGTGCACACATAATGCAGTGTGGGCTGGTCCGTGCTGCCCCTGGGCCCTCGGCTCTTCTGGGCCCTGTACCCTCATCTGTTGCACCTCCGTCACAAACACTCGCCGCTCCTCCGCCCCGACCTTTCCACTCCTCTGTACCTGGGCCCTGCCGATATTCCTGCCCACGCTCCAGAACGGCGACAAGGGTTTTGATGCCGTCGCCCAGTCGCCCATCTCGAAATCTTTGGAGCAGCTCGCGCTGGAGGTTGAAGTGGTACGCTGCTCCAGTTCTTTGATAGCCTGACCTGCGGTGCTGTTCTCTCGCAGGTCGGGGGGCCACGATGTTCCAGGGCCTGCCGCTCCAGCTCTTTATAGCCCGGCCTGCGGAGCTGTTCTGTCGAGGGCCACGACACAATGCAACATAATGCCTCAGATGTCAGACAAGTCAACTGGCTTTGCTCTTCTAAATTGTTGCAGTTACAAAGGCACTGTCAGCTCTTTCTTTGCTCCTAGGTTTTGAAGAATTTTCTGTTGGTCAGCTCAGCTGCATTTTGCTTTTCAGTCCTAATACAGCATTTTGTTAAACTTAACTTTAATCTGCATTGTTGTATACCTTTTATGTTCCCATAGGAACACTTAACTTGTTAATTTCCTCAAAAGAGCTTTCACATACAACCAAATCTTTTGCACAGCTGATGCTTTGTCTCATGCCCGGATATAGCATGTAGTTTCATTTAACCTTAACCTGATCAATGAATGCTTTGTATTCTCATAGGAAGCCTGGACTTGTTAACTTCTGTATAAGGACTGCCATTCAAAAGCTTCATGGGGAAATCTCTTGCTTGGCTAGCACTTTGTTTCCAGTCCTACAGTGGCTCAGTTGGCAGGAGGTTATGGGTTTAAGTCCGTCTTTTGGATGAGACGTTAAACTGAGGCCCTGTCTGCCCTCTCAGGTGGATGTAAAAGATGCCATGGCACTATTTCAAAGAAGAGCAGAGGAGTTATCCCCGGTGTCCTAGCCTAAATTTATCCCTCAACCAACATAACAAAAACAGATTATCTGGGAGCTTGCTGTGCACATTTTGGCTGCCGTGTTTCCCACATTGCAACAGTGATTACATTTTATTGGCTGTAAAGCACTTTGAGATGTTCGGTGGTCGTGAAAGGCGTTATATAAATGCAAGTCTTTCTTTCTTTATTTCTCTTACATTGGCTCCCGGTCCAGCAATTCCTCTGTTTAAAATTCGAATCTGTTATGTCTGTAATGCACTTATGAATGACTCCACGAGGCAATCTGTTGTACTCAAACTGTAGTGACCTTGGTTCTTTATCGTAACTCCAGAGTGAGGCACAAGCATGGTGGGCAGCCTTTTATACTGGGCCCTGCACACCTATGCAGGTGACCCTCAGGTCTCCACCACAGTGCCCTTTGGTGGACAGCCTCTGCCACAGGGGCAGGAAACCCCAATCTCCACCAGTTGCACCCTCTAGTGGTGCCAGCATAGTATAGACACAGTGTAAACCTTATTGATGTTACCTGATGTACTAAGTCTCCATCTTATGCAACTATACAGTTACTACACAGAGAGTATATCTATAGTATGCATATATAATAGAATCCTTATTTTCCATGGTCTTGTCACTCCCCATCTCTGTAATCTCCTCCATCGTGGCCCCCCGACCTGCGAGAGAACAGCTCCGCAGGTCGGGCTATAAAAGAGCTAGAGAGGTGTACCACTTCAATCTCTAGCGCAAGCTGCTCCAAGTATGCGACAATTTTGAGACGGACGACTGGGTGACATCATCAAAACCCTGGTCGCTGTTTTGGAGTGTGGGCAGGAACATCAGCAGGGCGCAGGTACAGAGGAGTGGAAAGGTCGGGGCGGAGGAGCGGCGAGTGTTTGTGGTGAGATGCGGTGAATGTTTGTGGCGGAGGAGCGGTGATAGATCGTGGCGGAGGTGTGGCAGATGAAGGTCCAGGGCTCAGAAGAGCCGAGGACCCAGGGGAAGCACTAGCCAGCCCACACTCAATATGTGTGCGCACTAGGTCCGTGCAGCAGAGCAGGTCTCCATTCGTCTTGGTTAACCCTTGCCACTGGGCCAAGATCTAGATCTGTCAAGCCCATATGGTGGCTGATATACAACGGTCACCACGTTTTAAAAACAAATTAACGCACAGGCATCCTCCACCCCCTCAATTGGAGTTGGAACATCGGGTCCTTCATCGAAACACCTGTGAACTCGTGTAAGCAAGTCATTCTCATTCGAGGGACCGCTTATGATGAATCTCCTCCAGTCCTACCACCCTCCAGTCCTACCACTCTCCGAGATCTCTAAACTCATCCAAATCTGGTCTTTTACACATCTCCGATTTTAATCGTTCCACCATTGGTGGCTGTGCCTTCAGCTGCCCAGGCCCTAAGCTGTGGAATTCCCTTCCTTAGCCATTCTGCCTCACTACCTCTCCTCTTTTAAGTCTCTCCTTAAAACCTACCTCTTTGACCAAGCTTTTGGTCATTGTCCTAATATGTCTTTATATGGCTTGGTGTCAAATTTTGTTTGATGACACTCCTGTGAAGTGCCTTGGGACGAGTTACTGCATTCAAGGCGCTATATAAATGCAAGTAGTTGTTGGTATACAGCACATTTATATTACTCATGTGCATTTCTTCATGTCCGACATCTTTTCCCAGACTTCCTCCCAAGTTAACACCAAGTTGACCCTTTCAGTTCTTCCCTCATCTTTGCCTTGCTCTGTGATTATTGGGGGTACCTTTCAGTCCCATAAATAATGTAACGCTGTTGCATGATGTCTTTAATCAGAACCTCGAGCCTCGTCACTGAAATGCGCGTTCCGCTGCCTCCTCCACTCAATGCAAAAGATGGATTTAATTTGTAATAAAACAGTTAAGTACCAATTTCCTCCTTAGATAATGCCTGTGCGCCTTTATTGAAAATGTAATAGAAATTCCTGTTCAACTGTTACCATTATGACATATTTAAACTCGCATTGTTCCAATTCAGAAAAACAGCATGTTCCACCATTTGTTATAATTCACAGAAATTAAAAGTTCCTTGGGTTGAAACAAATGAGAATTTGGTTATTAATGAAGTTCTCTCTTTACAATATCAAACACACCTTACCTCTACCCTCTGTGTTGATTTCACTGCAATAGCTAAACATTCCTTCAATTCATTACATTTATCCTGTGGACAAAGTCAAGTACCTACTATGACGTTAAAAACAGAAACTACTTGAAACATTCAACAGGTCAGGCAGAATCTGCGGAGAAAGAAACGGCTAATGTTTTGGATCAATTACTTTTAGTCAGAGTTCTAATGAAAGGTCACCGACCTGAAACGTTAACTCTGTCGCTCTCACCACAGGTGCTGCTGACCTGCTGACTGTTTCCGACATTTTCTGTTTTTTCATATTTGCAGCATCTACAGAGTTTTGCTTTTCATCCACTGTGACTTTGCCGAGGGATAAATGAAATGTATGAGGGAATTTCTAGCCAGTCAAGCATGAATATGGACCATAGTTGTTCAGATGTTTCATCCAAACTCATACTGACATGGTGTCCCAGAGAGCCAGAGATATGCCCCATCAACTCGCAGCAACGTGTCAGCAGAGTGAACGTGGCACAGTGATACACGTCGCAATTTCTACTGGCATTAAACGTTCGGACTGTCAACAGGTCAAGGATGGAATTGCAGCATTTCAGCTTCTCCAGACTTGCCCTGATTCTGTCTTGTCAACTAGACTTCAGCTGTGGTCTTTGGTCCTCAGTATCCCACTCCTGCTAGTTTTCCTTTTTTCCTTCTCCATCAGCTGAGTAACCCAGGCAAACAACAACAAATAAAATAGTGATCAAAACTCAGTTTGCGTGTCTGAAAAGGACAAAAATATCTTTCTCGGGATCTAAGTTATCAAAAAACACTGAAAAATGTAATTCATTTGCATTAAGTATTGGAAGTAATGATATAAATTTGGAGCCTTTTGTATGCAATCATAATTTTAATGAATGACCTTCAGCATAATAACTATGGCACACAATGCACTGAATTATTGCAGTTAAGTATATTGATGTAAATGTTCATCAGCAGCACACATGCCTAATAATGCCCACCTCACAGGGTGACTAAATACAATCGCATTACATTTCTGCTGTCAACTGCCATTTTATAAATGCGAACAGAGACCAAGATTAGCACTGAGGAAACATTTCACCAATTAAACAATCGTTTGATGGCATGACTAGAAAGCAACGTGAATTGAGAAGTATTGTGTTCCTTGCCTGCACTGAACTGATAAGTAAAGAGTCATAAATTTCGGCTAGGGACAGCAGTGATATGTAGAAATATCATGTAGCTGCCTTCAACTACAGCTGGATGCATTAAAAGCATTTGAATTTTTATTAATTTGTTCACTTTTAGTTTCAATATAATGAGGCAAAATCAACTATTTCTTTGGTTTTTAAATATTCTTGTTCTAGATGTTTGATTTCGGGGAAAGGTCAGAGACTTTATTTCAAGGCATGCATATTACTCCAGTGGTTTTTTAAAAAATAATGCTGTCATGGCATTTTCTTAAAGCACTGCCTGGTATTTTTTTTTACAGAGACAGCAACTGAGTGAAACACTCGAAAATGCAGTGTGTCTCAGTCCTACAGGCCCCTCAGTCCTCCCTCCATGACTTGATTCTGGTTGCTCGTTCAATCCCTGATCATCTGCCTGGCTCTGGCCTCCAGATGTCTGGGGATCAGTCTCCTCCAATCCACAGGGGGATTGGAGGAGACTAACTGTTGGCCATGTTCCAGCTACCAGCCCTTCCAAATTGCCTTTATGGTTGAGGCAGACCCATTGCCAAAACGTGCCAGCTGGTGACCTGCCTGTCTACATTTGCAGCCTGTTCAAGCCGGCAATTCAAACTTCATACGTTCCAGGAAGCCGTGGTGTCTCTTGGGGAACGAACCTGCACCAAATGTAATTATCTTCAATTAGGATACATTAACACAGAGAGCTGTTACTGCATCTACTCCCCCACCCCAAGATGATACATTTGACTGCTGCTGCGAATTTGCCTTGTGCAGGAAGCACTGGTGCCTTGATGGACTGTTTCACAGATTGCTGTTGCTATAATACTGAGACTTTTATATTAAATGAGTGCATTGAAGTTGTTGCCCAGCCATTGACCTGTATATGCATTTGCTGGTGAAAGTTTACAGTGCTGTGGGCAAATAGGCAGCCTTTACAGATCATTGTACAGCCTGTTGCAAGCTTTCACCCAATCACCTCACTGGCTCTGTGTACTCACAGCTGCTGCCCAATGAATGCCCAATTTGATTCTTCATAAGGCCTACTCATTCCTAACTAACCAAAAGTACCCAGTCTTGCACCCAGTGATGAGTGCTGGAGATGCAAGGAATTCAGAGAACCATATCGCTCAGTTCAGTTCATGTATGAAGCTAAACTCTGGGATGTATTTGTGAAGTTCACTATGCAAGTCTCTGTGACCAACCAGCGGATGAATTTGAGTTCAGTCTTGGTTACCATTTTGAGTTGTTAACAACACGAGCGCACAATCTATCTCCATTCAGAAACCGAGTGGGTGGGCAGTTAAAAAAATCTCCGGGCTACTTACCCACCAGAAAGTTGCCTGGATCCTGTTGTTTCCAATTTTAACATACTCTGTTGAGCAGGCAGCAAGCCACCCACCTGAAGCCATCGAGGTCCTGACTGACATGTGCAAATTGAGATTCAATGACATCAGTCAGACTTCAACAGCATTTTAACCTGGGCATGAACAGGGAAACCTGTGGCTTTCCCACCAGCAGGTCTGAAGATGATTGGAACATGTCTGAGGCCCTGATAGGTAAGTTATTTTACTTTGCATTGCAAATATGCAAAAATTATGGGCAGGAAAAGACCAGCCGGTCCATCAAACCTGCCCCCACAATCATGATGGCTGGATCATCATGCCTAAACATTCCGTATCACCCTGCCCCCAACCCCTCCCCTGGGAGAAGCAAAAAAAAGAAAAAACCCAGGACCAATAAAGGAAAATTCCTCTCCAACCCCTCAGGCGATCTAAACCAGTCCAGGAGATCACATGGGCCAAGTGTTACCTATAAAGACATTTACCTTCTATATGATGCAATCTTTGCCCCAGTCATGAACCGGTCCAGCTCACTCTTGAAGGCATAGAGAGAGTTAGCACCCAGCACACCAGCCCCAATGTATTCCAGAGGCTCATTACTCTCTGGGAAAAGGAGAATTGCCTAATATCCAATCTATTCCTACTCTTGCATAGTTTAAACTCATGTTCCTGGTCTTCCCAATCTATTGTACTGGAATAATCTGGTAATAGGCAGACTACACAGCTCTTTAATTATTTTATAGAGCTCTATGTCACCTCTAATTCTACACTGCTCTAAACTCTATAGACCAAATAACTTGAGCCCATCTGAATTGCTGAGGTTCTTTTAAGCCAGGAATCATTCTTGTAGCTCCCTTTTCCTTGTGGAGAGACCAAAGCTGGGCACAGTATTCCAGATGCAGTCTGACCAGCAACATAGTAACAAAATGGTATCCCTTGATTTATACTGAATAATTATATTAATACAACCCAATACCCTGTTAGCTTTAGCTAGTTTCTCTTCATTGGTCATGAACCTTCGGTGATCTGTGCACAATAACGCCTTGATATCTCTCTCCTCCCACCCACCTTCCCACTCTCCCTCTTTCAGTATTACTCCCTGTAAATGTATTCTGTGTTGGCCCTACCAACATGACACTACATTTATCTAAATTAAATGCCATTTACCATTGTATGGACCACTCCCCTAACACATCTAAATCTTTTTGCATTTGATTGCACTCCTCTACTCTTTTAACCCTTGCGCAGAATTTGGTGTTGACCAAACTCTCAACATCTCTGTCCATATCATTAATAAAGGCAACGAACTATAGCGGGCCTAGGTCTGATCTCTGGGGCCAGTTTAGGCCCCCCTTGCCTCGCGCCAGACTCTGGGCAGGAAATGGAATGGCAGCGTGGTAATGATGATTGGGGGATAAAATTGCTGTGGCCTCATGTGGCTACAGAGCAGGTTGGAAACTAATGGTTAGAAATCTAGTGGGAGTTAAAATCTACCCTTAGTTAATGGTTGCTGTGTTTTTCTAGCTTTTTAATTTTCAAAACAAATTATTTTTTTCCAGTGCTATTTAAAATCATTCTGGAAATTTTACTCTCAGTACAAGTGGTATTTTCAATATGATTTTCATTGTGAAAAGACAAAAATTAAATGTTACAATTTTATTCCATGACCCAAGTTGTATATTCAGTCTGCAATGAATGACTGTTTAAAAAGAATATGCATTGCTGCAAGAGTGCTGTCACTAAATTGTGTGTGTAGCACTGATGATGTACTCCTCTGCACAAGCATGTGATTAGTGTCGTACTCTTACTGTGAACAGTATCTACCTGAAACTAATAAAAATGTATTTCTTTAAAAAAATTTACAGTATTTTATTTCTTAGAAATTTTGAAATGACAGGAAGAAACATTTTGCATAATAGCCAATGCAATTTGTCTGAATAAACTATTTAATTTGATATGATTATATGCTCTTGAAATAGATCATCATTTATTATGTAGCCTACGTCTCACACAAGTTCAACTGGCTCTGTAATAGGATTATGTTTCGCAGAACACTCTAAGCACATGATGTTTCAAAGACCAGAAAATTGAGATAATTTGATAAACTGGAAGCACACAAAGGAGATTTATTATCATGTGCATTCGGCACTTGAATAACCCGCACTAAAAACCTCATTTAAAAAAAGGTAACCTGCACATAGAATTAAAAGTGCCTTTTTATTTAGTTTACTAAAAGCATCAACAGTATTTGAACGTGGAAGCTAATTCTATACTTGAATATCTGCAAATGCACAGCGGAATGAGACTGAGAGATGGTGAGATGAATAACATACTCGATCATAGCGATCAAAAAAGGAACGGACAGATTCACAACTCATACAAAAGAAATGTAGGCAGAAAACGTTGGCTATTCTCAGCAGGTCAGGCAGCATCTGTGGAGCGAGAAAACATGAGTATTTCCAGCAGTTTCTGTTCAGATTTCAGATTTGCAGCATCCGCAGTATTTTGCCTTCATACAAAAAAAAACTGTGAAAGATGGAAATCTGAAATAAAACCAGAAAATACTGAAAATGCACAGCAGATAAATCAGCATTTGAAAATGAAAAATATGCTCGTGTCTCGGGTAAGGTCTTTAGTCCTCAGAAGATTTGTAATTCGGAAAGAGTTTGAGTGATGTGGCCTTAAGCTAGGCATGAGAAGGAAAATTCCCGCACAAGCAATGGACCAATGTGATGGACTCACCAGTTGTTTACATTCTTATTTCTTGCATTCTTGTCAAATACAAACATATTAAGCATGAGACAGAAAGACAACCACAGTAAGAAAGTTACTTCATTTTGTTAATTTGGAAATAAGGTATCTGTTTTGATTATTAAGTCTCAGCCTTGGCTCAGTGGTAGCATCTCTGAGTCACAAGGTTTATGCCCCACTCTAGGACTTGAGCACATAATCCGGGCTGACACTCCAGTGCCGTACTGAGGCAGCACTGCACTGTCAGAGGTGCCATCTTTCGGATGACCTGTTAAACAGAGGCCCTATCTGATCCAAGATCCCATGGCACTGTTTGAAGATCCCATGGTGCTGGTGTTCTGGCCAACATTTATCCCTTAACCAATACCACTAAAATAGGTTGCAAATTGGCTGCTGTTTTTCCCTACATTGCAGCAGTAACTACACTTTAAAAGTACTTCATTCGCTGTGAAGTGTTTTGGGGTGTCCTGAGGTTGTGGAAGGCACTCTTTAAATCCAAATTCTATCTTTATTGCCAAATATTATTAATTGGTACCTAGCCAACCAGTTACTCATCTCCTTTGATGGCTCAGTGATTTTATCCAGTGATTAACGAGAAGCTACGGATGAGAAAGGTTACTGGTTTGATCCATGATCAGTGCTGAATTAACTGATCATAGTTGGAATAGTATTGGGATGCTATGATTGACCTTAGTGCTCCTGGATTATAAAGGGAAAAAGCTAGCCTGGGTTCCCACTTTCCCACTTCTGCCAGCAACCCATGCTGGAAATGTGCAAGTAGGTATCGGGTAAGACAGCAGCAGACTCAGCTGTGATGCTGCCTATGGTCAAAGAGCCTGCTAACATTCACTGTTGAGACCCAAACCTGAATAGCAGCCACCTTGCCAAGTTAGTCGAGGGTGACTAACACTTGTGGAACATTAACCTAACAAGGATTCAACAGCATCAGGCAAGGAAACATTAGCAGTTAAAATAAACAGCTAGTTAGTGCACTCACAGAGTAACAATGCCTTACCAATAGAGACAAAAAACAAACACAAAGAAAATGTAGGCATCAAGAGCCCCATGTGGAATGTGATTTTAAAAGTATTTTTTAATTATCCAGGAAGTTCACATTTTGATAACTGAAGTATTGTATCTGAGCATCCCACAAATTTGAAGAATATGCTTCAAAGATAATTTGTGCTTAAACATGATAGTTTATCAACATGTCTATAGATTTGAACAAAAGTGATGGTGATTGGTAGAATGCCTGCGAGCACAGCACTGGATCCAGTGCCTTTGTTACTTTTACAAGTTGTTTATTACACATTTCTTACTTGTAAGACACTCCATTTCTCAGAAATCAGTTAAATTGCATTTCCTCCTCATAGAACAACCTGACATGTCAGTTTTTCAGAAGGAGATGTTTAAATGGCAGAGTGTTAAAGCTTGGGGTAACTGAGTATCAATTTAATCATTGCTAGGTTAATTCACGCTAATTAGGGGAGATTTATTCAAGATCTCCTGTGTTCCTGCCCCTCAATTACGAGTAAAACGTGCTAATTAAATGAACTAATTAGGAAATGTCATATTCCCTAGAGAGTAAGAGCACAATTACACGCAGCATGCCACAGTCTCATTTCTCTGGTAGGCTCCTTCCTGATTAGACTGACTGACATGGGGGAGGGAGCTGTACTTTTACCTTTGTACTTACTTACATATAGTCTGCAATTGCTAGTTTTTTAAAAATATAATCTCAAGAACTATCTTGTGATTACCAGTTACTACAACCAAAACATATAACCTGAAAACTGGTTTTGGAGTATAAAATTGACACGACAACAAGTTGTCTTTCTACCTATTCATCATCATCATTAAAAGTGATCCCCCTCGAACGAGGATGACTTGCTTCCACACCAAAAGGGGTGAGTTCACAGATGTTTCAATGGAGGACCTGAGATTCCAGTCCTGAACTCCAGGGGTTTTTTTTTAAACGTGTGCTGATCGTTGCACATCAGCCACCACACGGGCATGACAGGTCTTGGTCCAGTGGCAAGGGTTAACCAGGACAACTGGAGATCTGCTCTGCTGCACAGACCTAGTACGCATACATATCGCAGTGTGGGCTGGTCTGTGCTGCCCCATGGCCCTCGGCTCTTCTGGGCCCCCCACCCTCATTTGCCACACCTCCGCCACGATCTCTCGTCGCTCCTCCACCACAAACATTCGCTGCACTTCCGCCACAACCTCTCACTGCTCCTCCGCCACAATCTCTTGCCGCTGATCTCTCACCGCTCCTCCGCCATGATCTCTCGCTGCTGATCTCTCACCGCTTCTCTGCCACAAAACATTCGCCGCACTTCCGCCACGATCTCTCGCAGCTCCTCCGCCACGATCTATGGCTTACTATAGGGTGAGTACAGAATGGTCAGGAAGGATAGATTGTGGTGTACTTCTATATGCCAGACACCTGAAGGTAAAGGAAGTACATCCTGCAGGAAGGGGGAAAATGCACAGTGAAATAGTCTGGCTGGTGATTTCTAATACAACGAGACTAAAATAACACTCGGGGGTTTGTTACTGGCCATCAGTTCCCAAGTAGAGGAAGGACACAATACTTTCTGAAGACATAAGGATGATATGTGAAAGCAAGAAGGCTATATTAATGGGCCATTTCAACCTATTAATGAGATTCTGTTAACTGCTACAGTAGCTGTGTCCAATAGTAGGTGATATCTTCACAGAGCACAGCACACACAGCTCCTAACATAGCAGGCAGCTCTCTCGGAAGCCTCCGGAATCTGCCTGGTTCTGTTTATTATTAACTCTGCACTTGCAGTACAAATACGTCCACATCCACAGTGTGGAGCTACAAACATTACAAGCTTACAGACATTACACTTCTCCCTCCTTTAATGAAGAAGTTATTATAACAAACATCGTACATAACTTTCATGTTTATACATAACACAGGATATAAACTTATTTTTTCCATAGTTACAAATTTAACTTTACCACTTGTTTTCTGTTTTGAAGAGGATACCTTCGCTCTCGAACAGAACCTTCCAAACATGGTGTTGAATCTTAACTCTTTCGAGGCTCATCCTGAGGAATGTTTTCCTCCACGTAATTTCCTTGATTTTCATTTGCACTCACTCTAACTTCAGGCTCTTTGTTTTCCTGACTTGGACTCAAGACTTTCATTCTGATTCTCTCCTGGATTTGTTTCCAGTACATTGGATTTAGGATTTGCTACTGGTGTATCAAAACTATCTGATGAGTCAGAAATAATTGAATCATTCCCAACTTCAACTCCTTCCATGTCTGTAGGTAAAATATGATCAATATGAACAAACCTAACCTGTTTATTATCAAACATGTGTGAGGACCACATATCTTCACCACTCTTCCTGGTAACCACTTTAACCATTTATGATGATGGTTCATCACTCTTACCTTCTGGTTTAATTTCACACTTCTCTCTTTTAGTCTACCTCTATCATGATTTTCTTTCTGTCTTAATTGTGTCTCTTTTACGGACTGTGCCAAATTTGGTTTTAACAATGAGAATCTGGTTCGTGGCTGTCGTTTGAGAAACAACTCTGCAGGTGTTTTACCAGTAGTTGTATGAGGAGTATTTTGATATGTAATCAAAAAATTAGCCAATTTGTGATCCAATGACAACTGTCGTTTCATAGAAACATAGAAAATAGCTACAGGAGCAGGCCATTCGGCCCTTCGAGCCTGCACCACCATTCAATAAGATCATGGCTGATCATTCCTTCAGTACCCCTTTCCTGCTTTCTCTCCATACCCCTTGATCCCTTTAGCCGTAAGGGCCATATCTAACACCCTCTTGAATATATCCAATGAACTGGCATCAACAACTCTCTGCGGCAGGGAATTCCACAGGTTAACAACTCTCTGAGTGAAGAAGTTTCTCCTCATCTCAGTCCTAAATGGCATACCGCTTATCCTAAGACTGTGTCCCCTGGTTCTGGACTTCCCCAACATCAGGAACATTCTTCCCGCATCTAACCTGTCCCCACCCGTCAGAATCTTATATGTTTCTATGAGATCCCCTCTCATCCTTCTAAACTCCAGTGTATAAAGGCCCAGTTGATCCAGTCTCTCCTCATATGTCAGTCCAGCCATCCCTGGAATCAGTCTGGTGAACCTTCACTGCACTCCCTCAATAGCAAGAATGTCCTTCCTCAGATTAGGAGACCAAAACTGCACACAATATTCCAGGTGAGGCCTCACCAAGGCCCTGTACAATTGCAGTAAGACCGCCCTGCTCCTGTACTCAAATCCCCTAGCTATGAAGGCCAACATGCCATTTGCCTTCTTCACCGCCTGGTGTACCTGCATGTCAACTTTCAATGACTGATGAACCATGACACCCAGGTCTCGTTGCACCTCTCCTTTTCCTAATCTGCCGCCATTCAGATAATATTCTGCCTTCGTGTTTTTGCCACCAAAGTGGATAACCTCACATTTATCCACATTATACTGCATCTGCCATGCATTTGCCCACTCACCTAACCAGGCCAATTCACCCTGCAGCCTCTTAGCATCCTCCTCACAGCTCACACCGCCACCCAGTTTAGTGTCATCTGCAAACTTGGAGATATTACACTCAATTCCTTCATCCAAATCATTGATGTATATTGTAAAGAGCTGGGGTCCTGGCACTTAGCCCTGCGGCACTCCACTAGTCACTGCCTCCCATTCCGAAAAGGACCCGTTTATCCCGACTCTCTGCTTCCTGTCTGCCAACCAATTCTCTATCCATGCCAGTACAGTACCCCCAATACCATGTATTGGGGGTAATGTACTGCCGTGATTTTGCACACCAATCTCTTATGTGGAACCTTGTCACAGGCCTTTTGAATGTCAAAATACACCACATCCACGGATTCTCTCTTGTCCACTCTACTCGTTACATCCTCAAAAAAATTCCAGAAGATTTGTCAAGCATGATTTCCCTTTCATAAATCCATGCTGACTTGGACCGATCCTGTCACTGCTTTCCAAATGCGCTGCTATTTCATCCTTAATAATTGATTCCAACATTTTCCCCACTACTGATGTCAGGCTAACCGGTCTATAAATACCCGTTTTCTCTCTCCCTCCTTTTTTAAAAAGTGATGTTACATTAGCTACCCTCCAGTCCATAGAAACTGATCCAGAATCGATAGACTGTTGGAAAATGATCACCAATGCATCCACTATTTCTAGGGCCACTTCCTTAAGTACTCTGGGATGCAGACAATCAGCCCCAGGGATTTATCGGCCTTCAATCCCATCAATTTCCCCAACACAATTTCCCGCATAATAAGGATATCCTTCAGTTTCTCCTTCGAACGAGACCCTCGTTCCCCTCGTACATCCGGAAGGTTATTTGTGTCTTCCTTCGTGAAGACAGAACCAAAGTATTTGTTCAATTGGTCTGCCAATTTTCCTTGGATTTGGATCTAACATTTGTTTTATGAGGGCACCTTGTACAATTTGTGCAGTGTGCTCTGCTGCACCATTCGAAGCAGGATGGCATGGTGGAACCTTGGTATGTTTCACACCATTTTTGCTCGTGAATTGTGCAAATTCTTCTGAACAAAATTGTAGTCCATTATCCGAAACAATTTCTTCAAATGACCAAATGAAGAAAATAATTTTCGCAAAATGTCCAAAGTTTTACTTGTTGTTATTTTCCACATTGGAAACACCTCAACCCACTTCGAATGGCTATCAATCACAATGAAAAATTGTTGTCCTTCTAACTCAGCCAAATAAATATGTAGCCTTTGCCACACCCTGGGAGGCCATTTCCATGACTGTAATGGTACTGGTGGTGGTTGTTTGCTTACCGATTGACATATCTTACACTGACTCACAATGTACTCTATAACTTTATCAAGACCTGGCCACCATAAATAACTGCATGCAAAACTCTTGGTCAAGCACATTCCCAGGTGCTGGTCATGGAGTTCTCCTAATAATTTGCACCTGAATTTATTTGGTATAACCACTCTTGCACCCCACATGATACAATCTTTATCGACTGATAATTCATTCCTACGAATGAAGAATGGATGTGTATCTTTGTCTGTTACTTGGTTTGGCCATCCATTTGCAATATAATCATACACCTTTGACATCACTGGGTCACGTTTGGTTGCTCTACCAATCTCTTCAGCTATGACTGGCAGTTCATCAATGTATGAAAAATAAAACACTTCTTCCCTATCGGGTGTAACTTGTGATGGGGAAGGCAATCTAGACATTGCATCAGCATTACTGTGATCAGCTGATCTTCTGTATTCAATATCATATGTATATGCTGACAAAATCAAAGCCCATCTCTGCATTCTGGCTGCAGCTAATGTTGGAATTGGGACTTTGGATGGAGGATTGCTGTTAGGCGTTTATGGTCCGTAACGATGGTAAACTTACGACCATACAAGTATTTGTGAAACTACTTGACCGCAAAAATTAATGCCAAAGCTTCCCTTTCAATTTGCACATAAGTACTCTCACTGGCACTGAGAGTGCGTGAAGCAAAAGCAATTGGTTTCTCCTCCCCAATACGTGATACATGAGAGATCACTGCCCCAACTCCATACGGAGAGCCATCCCATGCTAGCTTAATCTCCTTAGATATATCATAGTGAACTAACATGGTGCTCTCTACCAATTTGCTTTTACATTCCTTGAATGCTGTATCGCATTCTTTTGACCACTTCCAATGGACCTGTTTTTTCAATACTTCATTCAGTGGATGTAATACTGTAGCCAAATTTGGTAGGAACTTCCCATAATAGTTCAAAAAACCCAAGAATGAACGAAGTTCAGTGACATTCCTGGGAGTGGGTGCATTTCTAATTGCATCTAAAATTTACATGGTTGGATGCAAATTCATTTGTCTACTCTGTACCCTAAGTACTCCACTGAGTTTTTAAATAACTCACACTTACGAGCAGACACTCGTACTCTGTGTTTCTCTAGCCATTTGAGGACTCCATTCAATATGTTATTATGAATTTGCCTATTTGGTGCTGAAATTAGTATGTCATCCAAATAACATACTACCCCTTCAATACCTTGCAAAATCTGGTTCATCACCCCTTGGAAAATAGCAGGGGCGGAAGACACTCCAAATGGTAGCCTATTAAATTGAAATAGGCCTAGATGAGTATTTATAGTCAAACATGACTTGGACTCCTCATCTAGTTCAAGTTGTAAGTAGGCATTCGTAAGATCCAGTTTTGAGAAGATCTGACCACCTGTCAGTGTTGTGAACAAATCTTCTATATTCGGCAATGTATTGGGGCCATTACCCTCTAGAACCTGGTTTACGGTTACTTTATAATCACCACACAATCTTACCTTACCATCGGACTTAGGTACAACAACAATGGGTGTAGCCCAATTACATCGATCTATCTTACAAATAATGTTCTCAGTTCTTGCTCAACTTTCTCCTTAAGTGCATATGGTACAGAACGTGGCTTGTAGTAAATCGATCTAGCGTCCTTCTATGCCCTGACACTCGCCTTGAAGCCTTGGATCGGACTGCCCGATTCACAGAACACCTTCGGATACTTCTTGATAACCTCATCCGTTGTTGATAAATCTCGCTTCCACACAGAAAATCTTACTCCAATCCAGCTTCAGTGAGCTCAACCAATTTCTTCCTAGTAAGGCAGACTTGTCTTCTTTCACTACTATTAGAGGCAAGTTCTGAAATTGATCTTTATATTTCACTGGTACGGTGATACGACCTACCACAGGAATTTTCTCTCCCGAGTAGCCTCACAGCTCAATCTTGGATTTTTCCAGTTGAAAATGACGCAATTTGTTGCGATATAGTGACTCCGGTACCACACTTACGGATGCACCCATGTCAATTTCCATTGGTATCTTGAATCCCGCAACATCTATGTGGATTTTGATGCTTTCCAAATCGCTGTCCATTAACCTCGTGCTCCCGATGATGTGTCACTCTAACATCTCCTTGTCCTGTTGTTGTTCTTCCATTCTATGTAGTATCTTGGAATTTCTACTCTTAGCTTTGAATGCTGGACTCATAGCTTTAAAAGCTGGTTTACCGTTCAGTCGGCATGCCTTCGCAAGTTGCCCAGTCTTTCTGCAGAAGAAACACTCTGCCTTCACGTATGGACAACTTTGAGCAATGTGTTGTCCCAGGCACCTATAGCACGACTTCGATGCTCTGTTAGAATTTCCAGTTTCTGAGACTTTGGGCCCCCACCGTCTTTTACTTTGAACCTGCAGGTGATTTACCTTGGTTGACTGACGACCGTAATCATTATTTAATTCTCGAGAATATTGTTTGGCCATGCTCATCGACCTCGCTGTCTGACAAGCAATCTCAAATGTCAAGTCATTCGTCGTCAATAACTTCCTTCTGATCACATCATTTTTCACCCCACAAACAAAACGATCCCGTTATGCTAGGTTTTGAAAGTTTCCAAAATTACAGTGCACCGATAGCTTTTAATGCTACGAAGTAATCACTGATACTTTCACCAGCCTTTTGATTCCGAATCCTGAAACAATAGCTTTCAGCAATTTCTAACGGTTTGGGGTTATAGTGCTGCTCCAGCTTCGTTAAAATCTCTAAGCGTTGTGTCCTTTGGCTCATCAGGCATAAGCAGATTTACAAGGGTTTTGTACAATGCTGGACCCGCCTCCGATAAGAAGATCGCTTTCTTACGTTCCAACACAGCCCAGTTCTGGACTGCATTGTCTGGACCTTCGATTATGTTATTTGCAGTGAAATACATTTTAAAACGTTCCCGGTCGTGTCTATATCCCCCCAAATCTCCGATTACACCTGCCATTTTAATCTCTAGCTGTTCACACCGTGTGCTGTATTTTACCTCGGATTTTTGTAGCTTTTTCCAAAGATAGAAACTTCCAAAGTCTCTCTGTTGGCTGGTTAAATCCTCACCAACAAAATTTAAGCTGTAAATCATCCAAAAAATCCCATCTCATCGCCAAATATGATATCTTCACAGAGCACAGCACAAACAGCTCCTAACATGGAAGGCAGCTCTCTCAGAAGCCTCCTGAATCTGCCTGGTTCTGTTTATTATTAACTCTGCATTTGCAGTACACAATACGTCCACATCCACAGTGTGGAGCTACAAACATCACAAGCTTACAGACATTACAACTATAAGAACAGTACGTTATTAAGCAAGGGCTGTGCCAATTCTCCTGACTGTTGGAGGTCAGCACAGCCAGGAGTAAGTGAGAAGGTCCAGAGTAGTCTAATCATTCGATTAAAAAGAGGAAGATTAAAGCCAATCTACCATGTAGATTGGCCAAAAAAGATATAGGGGCTGAAATTGCAGTCAGAGGCTTTCTTCGTTCGAACGCCTCGGACCCGAAAAAAATCTATCTCTTAATCTCGGAGAAACGTAGGATCCTGGTTGGATGTCTTAATTTGCTGCGCAGCGCATGGAGACCCATCTTCGAGGTACATAAGTCCTATATGCTTCAGAGACATGGACCATGTTCAGCAGGCACTTCAAAGCACTGGAGAAGTAGCATCAATGCTGCCTCTGCAAGATCCTGCAAGTCCATGGGCAGGATAGGCACACCAACATCAGTGTTTTCACTCAGGCCAACATCCCTAGCATCGAAGCACTGACCACGATGATCAGCTCCGATGGATGGGCCACATCGTCCGTATGTCCAATACAAGACTCCCAAAACAAGCGATCTACTCAGAGCTCCGACATGGCAAGCGAGCCCCAGGTGAGCAGAGGAAATGCTTCAAGGACACCCTCAAAGCCTCCTTGAAAAAGTGCAACATCCCCACCGACACCTGGGAATCCCTGGCCCAAATCCGCTCAAAGTGGAGGAGAAGCATCCGGGAAGGCGGCAAACACCTTGAGTCTCTTCGCCGGGAGCAAGCGGAAACCAAGTGCAAATAGCGGAAGGAGTGCACAACAACCCAGGAACCCCACCCACCCATCCCTTCAACCACCATCTGCCCCACCTGTGACAGAGACTTGGCATTGTCGCATTGGACTCATCAGTCACCTGAGAACTCATTTTTAGCGTGGAAGCAAATCATCCTCGACTCTGAGGGACTGCCTAAGAAGAAGAAACTCAGGTGAAGATGTAAGATTGTGAGTGATTATTGAACATACTTGTAAACCAGTCACTGAATCACCATTTTAAAATATGTGCTCCTTCTAAGCAAAATATCACTTGCATTGTGTAAATCCAGTGAGATATTGAAACAAATCATTCCCCTCTGCTCCCTTGGATACTACTAAAATGATAATCTTTTGTGTTGTGTCAGTTTCTTTTGGTAATTGAGATATTTGAATGGAGTTCTATGGTGATTCAAGTAACTTTTGCCTCTGGTGTTCGTGCCTTAGCCCTCGTATATTGGGGGCATTTATAACTTTAGTTTGTGCCATATCTAGGCAGACATTGGCCTGGAAGTTGCAGTAAGCGGCGAAGCAACAGCGCTTACTGATCTCTGCGAGATCTCTGTGACGTGAATTTTAGCTGTCCCGACATTAATTTTCTGCTGACGCCAAGTCTAGGGGATCTCCAGCATCCAGCAATAGTGATGTCATCAAGCTGGATAAGCAGACATTGAAGAATTCTCACAGACAGCAAACCAGGAAGTAAAATACACTGATTTTCCCTTCCTGCAATTAATCATTTTAGAGAGTGAAATAAAGATTGGGATTGAGATAGAAGCTGAAATATCATAAACTTTCTTTTTATCATTAAAATCCATGGAATTTTAAAGATTTGATATTCCACAAATATAATCGATTTTCAATGCCAGAACAGTTGATCAGCAGTAATTATGAATCAGTACGCCATTAAAAACCCAGTTACACATCAGTCAACAAGGCTTAACATTTTCGGGAACAAAAACAGAAAATGCTGGAAATAATCAGTAGGTCAGACAGCATCTGTGGAGAGAGAAACAGAGACAATGTTTCAGATCGATGACCTTTCATCAGAACTCACGAAAGATCATCAACCTGAAACATTGGCCCTGAATTTGCGGCCCCTAGGGGTGCATATGAGGTGCGCATGTGCCCGTAGGAGCCCCACAAGTTCCAGGATTAGGCATGCGAAGCACATGCGCCTAAACCCGGAACTTGTGATCTGTCAAGATTCCTCTTGACAGATCACATGCATCCAAAGGTAAAGGGCCTCCGTGGGCGGAGAGTTGGGCTATATGGTCAACTTCTGCCCTGCGTAAGCCCTTGAAATTTTTACGACTGATAAGAGCAGGTGTAAGGCCTGTTTTTATCACCGCAAAACTTTTAAAGGTCAGAAAAATACTTTTTTCAATAATTTAAACATTTTAAATCCTATTAAATAAGGTAAGTTTATGTTTAGACCCTTTAAAATATGTAAATTTATTTTTCAAAAAATTTAACTTTTGTTTTAAATAATTAATTAAATTCCATTTTGATTCATTCTAAATACGTGATTTAAAAATATATATTTTAAGTGCTTGTGTGTTTTTGGGGGAACCCTATTCATACTTATCCATAAGTATGAATGGGGATTCCCCCTACTTTGGTTGGGCCGGGCCATGTCATCACAGGGATGCTTATGAAGCGCTTAAGTCCATGTGATACATGGGCCTCTACGCAGGCCTTCGTGTCCCACATGAGATTAGTATGCAAAATTAAAGCACATGGTATTGGGGGTAATGTATTGACGTGGATAGAGAACTGGTTGGCAGACAGGAAGCAGAGAGTAGGGATAAACGGGTCTTTCTCAGAATGGCAGGCAGTGACTAGTGGGGTGCCGCAGGGCTCAGTGCTGGGACCCTAGTTATTTACAATATACATCAATGATTTAGATGAAGGATTGAGTGTAATATCTCCACGTTTGCAGATGACACCAAGCTGGTTGGCGGTGTGAGCTGTGAAGAGGATGCGAGGAGGCTGCAGGGTGACTTGGACAGGTTAGGTGAGTGTGCAAATGCATGGCAAATGCTGTATAATGTGGATAAATGTGAGGTTATCGCCTTTGGTGGCAAATACATGAAGGCAGAATATTACCTGAATGACGGCAGATTAGGAAAAGGGGAGGTGCAACGAGACCTGGGTGTCATGGTACATCAGTCATTGAAAGTTGGCATGTAGGTGCAGCAGGTAGTGAAGAAGGCAAATGGCATGTTGGCCTTCATAGCGAGGGGATTTGAGTATCGGAGCAGGGAGGTCTTAATGCAGTTGTACAGGGCCTTGGTGAGACCTCACCTGGAATATTGTGTTCAGTTTTGGTCTCCAAATCTGAGGAAGCACGTTCTTGCTCTTGAGGGAGTGCAGCGAAGGTTCACCAGACTGATTCCCAGGATGGCAGGACTGACATATGAGGAGAGACTGGATCGACTGGGCCTGTATTCATCGGAGTTTAGAAGAATGATAGGGAATCTCAAAGAAACATAGAAAATTCTGACGGGACTGGACAGGTTAGATGCAGGAAGAAAGTTCCCAATGTTGGGGAAGTCCAGAACCAGGGGTCACAGTCTAAGGATAAGGAGTAAGCCATTTAGGACCGAGATAAGGAGAAACTTCTTCACTCAGAGAGTTGTTAACTTGTGGAATTCTCTACCGCAGAGAGTTGTTGATGCCAGTTTGTTAGATATATTCAAGAGGTAGTTAGATATGGCCCTTACTGCTAAAGGGATCAAGGGGTATGGAGAGAAAGCAGGAAAGGGGTACTGAGGGAATGATCAGCCATGATCTTATTGAATGGTGGTGCAGGCTCGAAGGGCCGAATGGCCTACACCTGCATCTATTTTCTATGTTTCTATGACCCAGGACCAGAAGTCTCCGTACCTTCCGGACCATCAGGTAAATTCGTAGAAATTCTGCCCACGGAAAGCCTCCGACTCCAAATTCTGGACTATTAACTCTGTTTCTCCCTCCACAGATGCTGCCTGACCTGTTGAGAATTTCCAGCGTTTTCTGTTTTTGGTGTAGACTTCCAGTATCCGCAGTATTTTGCTTTTAACTTTTTTGGGTTTTTTTTTTCCAAGAGTGATATTATAGGGTTAAAGTGTAAGTTATCGTCAGTGCAGTGATTTCCCAAAGATTTCCAGCTCCGGAGAGTTCAACAGTGCACCCTATGGCGAAGTGTAGAATCTCTGACAGCAACTTCTGGACTTCCGTGTTTACCTCCAGAGGTTGCTGTCACTTTCAGAGGAGTAATGACGGCGAACGCTGACAGTTCCACTGTCATTACCACCATAAAATCCAGCCCAATGCTTCTTTAAATAGAAGACTGAAAATGGAGTTTGCAGAGAGCTAGGGTTCGGGTACCGTGGAACATCCTCAAGAAGGTATAACTTTACTGAACATTTCCGGAGTGGGATTGGGTACCTTTGCTCCTCCCGTTAGCGTCGCCGAACAGGCACGGGCTTTGCGAATGGGCACGGCACTGACATTGACTCCCGCCATATTCGGCAGGAGTTTTGCAGCGATGCTATGGCGTTGCGCTTCGATCTCCTTCACCCGGAGATCATGACGTCATCGCCGTCCACATCACCCCGGTAGCGCCCCGGACCCGAAATTGACTTCTGCCCCGTGCAGCAGAGCCGGGCGGAAACAGCGGCAGGAGGTGTGAATCGGGCGCTCAACCACATTAGGGTGATGCCTAAAGGTGAAGTGTTCGAAGTAAGTTTAACAAATAAAATTACCTTTTTTCTTCCAGTTTTTTTCCACCGAGTTCCTGGCTGTGATCGCACGGGATCGTGGCTGCCTTGTTGATCCAGATAGGTCAGTTTTATTTTGCAGAGCCTGCAGCAATGGCCCTTCCCTTTAAGGGAGGGAAGGAGCCTTTGAGCGCTGCAGTGCTGCATGGCCCAGTGTACAGCTGCTGAAGCCACTGCCCTGCCTGCTGCCGATGGCGCTCCCAGAGGAAGTGGACGCTTGATTGCTCCACTTCCTTCTTGGAGTGCAAACCGCAAATTATTTTAAAGTTTGAAACCGTGCTAACTTTTAAAAAGTAATGTTCCATAACAGGGCGATAGTGAATTTCATGTCTTCAGGGAAAGAAAGCTACCCAACTTTAACTAGGGAGAGGGGGGGGGAAAGGTACAATGTGCACTTCACATGGTCACTGTGAGATATCCTTCACTTAGTGTTCAATGTGGAAATCAGTATATTACTGCCAACAAATTGTTCATTCTGGCTAGTGGATACACATTATTGAGTCTGGTTAATTCAGCTGCAACCTATTGATGTACGTTTTCAGCCGAATGAATAGACTGTCAGACTGAAATTCTAACTGGGCCCAGTGATCTGTAAACACCAGATGCAGTTCAGGCAGAAAAAAATAGCAATTTGAAATTATGGAACATAATGTTCAAAGCACTTTGATTGCCTTGTCTCGTAGTGACATGCTGGAGACGGACCCTGGAGTTTTGGGAGGGAACAATAAATCCTACAATAAATAGGAGACAGGAATGAAAGAGCTTCAGATTTGTTCTTTTATTGTCAAACTTTTTGTAAGTGAACAAAATCACGATTAATGTTTATGTATGTAGCTGATAAATGTAAGTAACTTCTCTGAGTGCACCTTACTTGGCGTATGTTACCATTGATAAACTGCTTACTCTGCTAAAGTTGGGTTCATTGTTGGGGGAGTAAAGCAGTGCACAGCCTCCAACTGGAAGGTTCAATACCATCACTGCGGGAACAGAAAATATTCCATTTTTTGGTAATGTCATCCCATATTTTGAGCGGCAAATGCAAACCAGCACAAAAGGAAATATTTCACAACTCTCAAGAAAAATATATTCCAGTGAGGAGGAAAAGGTGTAAAAGAAAAACAGCCATCTGTGACTAACTAAAGAAATAAAGGATGGTATCCAATTAAAAACAAGGGCATACAAAGTGGCCAAAACTAGTGGGAGGACAGAAGATTGGGAAGCTTTTAAAAGCCAGCAAAGAATGACTAAAAAAATGATTAAGAAAGGGAAGATAGACTGTGAAAGTAAACTAGCACGAAATATAAAAACAGATGGCAAGAGTTTCTATAGGTACATAAAAAGGAAAAGAGTGGCTAAAGTAAATGTTGGTCCCTTAGATGACGAAACCGGGGAACTAGTAATGGGGAACATGGAGATGGCAGAAACTCTGAACAAATATTTTGTATCCGTCTTTACGGTAGAGGACACTAACAATATCCCAACAGTAGATAGTCAAGGGGCTATAGGGTAGGAGGAACTTAACATAATCACAATCATTTAGGAGATGGTACTCAGTAAGATAATGGGACTAAAGGTGGATAAATCCCCTGGACCTAATGGCTTGCATCGTAGGGTCTTAAGAGAAGTAGAGGCAGGGATAATGGATGCATTGGTTGTAATTTACCAAAATTCCCTGGATTCTGGGGAGGTCCCAGCAGATTGGAAAAGCACAAATGTAACGCCCCTATTTTAAAAAGGAGCAGACAAAAAGCAGGAAACTATAGACCAGTTAGCCTAACATCTGTAGTTGGGAAAATGTTGGAGTCCATTATTAAAGAAGCAGTAGCAGGATATTTGGAAAAGCCTAATTCAAGTAAGAAGAGTCAGCATGGATTTATGAAGGGGAAGTCATGTTTGACAAAATTGCTGGAATTCTTTGAGGATGTAACGAACAGGGTAACGAAAATGGAACCAGTGGATATGGTGTATTTGGACTTCCAAAAGGCATTTGACAAGGTGCCACATAAAAGGTTACTGCACAAGCTAAAAGTTCACGGGGTTGGGGGTAATATATCAGCATGGATAGAGGATTGGCTACCTAACAGTAAACGGAGAGTCGGGATAATTGGTTCATTCTCGGGTTGGCAATCAGTAACTAGTGGAGTGCTGCAGGGACCAGTGCTGGGACCCCAACTATTTACAATCTCTATATTAACGAATTGGAAGAAAGGACCGAGTGTAACGTAGCCAAGTTTGCTGATGATACAAAAATGGGAGGAAAAGCAATGTTTGAGGAGGACACAAAAAATCTGCAAAAGGACATAGACAGGCTAACTGGGTGGGCAAAAATTTGGCAGATGGAGTATAATCTTGGAAAGTGTGAGGTCATGCACTTGGCAGAAAAAAATCAAAGAGCAAGTTATTATTTAAATGGAGAAAAATTGCAAAGTGCTACAGTAAAGTGAGACCTGGGGGTCCTGATGCATGAAACACAAAAAGTTAGTATGCAGGTACAGCAAGTGATCAGGAAGGCCAAGTTATTGCAAAGGGGATGGAGTATAAAACCAGGGAAAGGATATACTTGCTTTGGAGGCAGTTCAGAGAAGGTTCACTAGGTTGATTCCGGGGATGAGGGGATTGACTGATAACAAAAGTTTGAGTAGGTTGGGCCTCTACTCATAGGAATTCAGAAGAATGAGAGGTGATCTTATCGAAACGTATAAGATTATGAGGGGGCTTGACAAGGTGGATGCAGAGAGGATGTTTCCGCTGATGGGGGAGACTAGAACTAAGGGACATAATCTTAGAATAAGGGGCTGCCCATTTAAAATTGAGATAAGGAGGAATTTCTTCTCTCAGAGGGTTGTAAATCTGTGGAATTCGCTGCCTCAGAGAGCTATGAAAGCTGGGACAGTGAATAAATTTAAGACAGAAATAGACCGTTTCTTAACCGATAAGGGATTAAGGGGTTATGGGGAGCAGGCAGGGAAGTGGACCTGAGTCCATGATCGGATCAGCCATGATCGTATTAAATGGCGGAGCAGGCTCGAGGGGCCGTATGACCTACTCCTGCTCCTATTTCTTATGTTCTTAAATCCAGTGGACAATGTTGAAGTCATCTCTATGGGATTATCTGATTCATTCGAGAAACCTACAGCATTCTTTTTTATTCATTCCGGATATGGGCGTCCCTGACCAGGCCAGCAGTTATTGCCCATCCCTAATCCTTGAAAGTGGTGGTGAGCTGCTTTCTTGAATTGCTGCAGCCCTTGTGGTGAGGGTACTCCCACAGTATTGTTAGGGAGGAAGTTCCAGGATTTTGACACAGCGATGATGAAGGAACGGCGATATATTTCCAAGTCATAGCTGCAAATACTTCAGGAGTAAACTTTACTGTGTGTTTAGATAAGACCGGTGGGGAAGTGGGGGGGGGGAGTGCGGGGTGGGGGGGAGGAGGAGGAGTGGTGGGGGGGAGTGCGGGGTTGGGGGGGGAGTGAGGGGTGGGGGAGGGAGGAGGAGGAGGAGTGGGGGGGGGAGTGCGGGGTTGGGGGGAGGAGGTGCAGTGGGGGGGGTGGGTGGGAGGAGGAGGAGTGGCGGGGAAGTGAGGAGCAGGAGGAGGAGTGGGGGGGGAGTGCGGGGGGGGAGTGAGGGGGAGTGGTGGGGAGGTTGAGTGGAGTGAGTGGGGGGGGGGGGTGAAACCAGAAATGAGTCACAGGATCTTCAGCGAGAGGTGGGCACCTAGCAACCAAATTTTAATTTGACCATTGTCTAAAAGTTTTATTGTTCAACGTCCAAAGTTTAATTTGTCAATTTGTCAATTTTAAGTTGGGCACTTGATTTATAGTTTTACTAATAATAGTTGAACTCAGCAACTGAAAGACAAGGGAGCATTGAATGTGGGGCCCTCCGAGACACACCCTGGACATTTACAACACTGGAAACAACTGTACTGGCTAATTTAATCTCTTTAAAATGTTTATTTTTGATGTGTTTAATATAATATGTATGTGGACATAAACTGGCCTATTCTGAAATCAAGATAACATCTACCAAAATGTAGCAATATCAACATTTTGCAAAATGTCCAGTAAGAATAATCGTTTATAAACAATTGTGCAACAAGAAATGCAAATTCCCTGTGAATACGTTTTTGATGACCATACTTATGGTTTCCTTGAAAAAAACAAGCCAGCTACTAAATACATAATTTCAGGAAACCAACATACAGAGGATGAAAAAGTACAACATGTGGAAGAATAGAACAGAAAGTGTTGGTGCTCAACACTGAGTCATCTCACCGTGTGAAGAAAGGACCCTTTTTAACATGAAACAGTGGTGCCGATAATTGTGAGGCGAGGCCAATCGGGGGGAGTAAGGGGAGATTGAACAGGATTCTCAGAGGTCATACTGAATTTAACGGCAGGACCTGATTTAAATTTTTTGATTTGGCTCCCTGGCTACAGCCAGCCAGATTGAAAGGCTGTCAAGTGGTAGGGAGCGGAGAGGAGCTGAGTCAGGCATTGTGGGAAGGTGGCAATTGGACATCGGAGGTCGGAGGTCATTGGACATCGGAGGGGGCAGTTGGCACGAACGAGGGGTTGGATTGCGAGATGTTTTACAGGGTAGTTTGGGGGGTAGTTTTACAGGGTAGCACCTTTGCTTCTCCTGGTCCATAAGCAATGCTGAACTAGCATTTATCTGTTCTATCCGGCCATTGTTAACTCCCTTCAGCTGGCACGCACAGTTTAACTTTAAATTGCTTTAATAATCCCATTAGAGTGGCCCTCAGAAGGTGCGTGGAATTCTGACAGCGATGTCCTTAAGCATGTGGAGACCGCCTAATGGTGGGGGCTGAATACCATCAGTAGTTTGATGGTCCAGCCAGTTTGACCTTTAAATAAGATTATTATTAAACAAGGACTCTCTGGTTCTAAATTATAAACTCAAAATGAATGTTCATAAAAATAACATCAACTAATGAGATCAAACTCCATTTAAAAGCAGCTGGTTCAGTGGTGGACTGGGCAGAAATCCAGATGTTGGGAGGCTGGCCCATCCTTTAACAATGTCATTGTTACAGATGCTACTGATTCTGGGAGGAGAGGCTCATATGCACTGCATCACATCAAGTTGTGGGTGACTATTGACTGTGTTATGCTGAATGTGCCTAAAATTAAAGCAGAATAAGACAAATATTGCTTGAATTTCATTTGTTAAATCTTGTTTAGTGCAGTGTGTACCATCTACAAGATGCCCTGCAGCAATTTGCCAAGACATCTTGGACACCACCTCCAAAACTCGCAATCTCTAACCACTTGGAAGGACAAGGGCAGCAGATGCATGGGAACACCATCATCTGCAAGTGCCCCCCCAAATCACACACCATACTGACTTGGAAATCTATCTCCATTCCTTCATCGTCGCTGGGTCAAAATCTTGGAACTTCCTCCCTAACAGCACTGTGGAAATACCTTCACCACAAGGACTATGTCTCATCGCCAGAGCTTTCCCACAAGCACCAAGACGCAGCTTGGTTGGCGGTAAGGAGGGCCCTACCCGTCAGATCCTTCATGCACAGCCGGGGTTTCAGAGACACGGCACTCTGGCACTCTGCCCCCGAGTTGGCTGTGGTGCGGACGAGACAGTCATCCATCTCCTTTGGGACTGTCCCTTTGCAAGGCAGGTCTGGATGGAGATGCAGTGGTTGCTGTGTCGAGGTTCATCCCAAGCAGCTCCGTAATACAGGACTCTGTGCTCTACGGGCTGTTCCCAGGGACACACACCGAGACAGACATCACCTGCTGCTGGAGGGCCATCAACTCGGTGAAAGACGCACTTTGGTCTTGCCGAAACCTGCTGATCTTCCAGAGTAAGGAGATATCCACGTCTGCGTGTTGCAGACTGGCACAATCCAAGATCCAGGTGTACGTGCTGAGGGACGCACTAACAATTGGTGCAGTCGCCGCAAAGGCACGATGGGGAAGAGCCACAGTTTAAAGCCCTTCCGTCACGATAAACCCAGGGGCTGGAATCAGTATAAAACTCCCCTCGGGCTGTACTTGTAAACTTTTTGTATGCATAGAGCACCGTGATCTGAAAAAAACCTATGTAGTGTCATGTATAATGCAAGTTCTGTTTAGTAATGTATGTTGCAAAGAAATGTAACTGGAGCCTCACCCATTCCGTGTACCGTATAGTGCCATTAGTAAATTAATATGATGACTGTATTACAATGTATCCTGGATTGTACTGAAATGTACCTTGAAATGTAAAGGAAGCTAATGAATTGAACGGAACTGCCGTCAGCATCCAAATGTATTGTATGGAATTGCTGACCGCATCCAAATGTACTGAACTGTCTTCCAATGTATTGTGCAAATTTTTATATGAATAAAGTATATTTTGAAATTTAAGAAAAACAAGTTCAAGAAAGTGACTCACCACCACCTTCTCAAGGGCAATTAGGGATGGGCAATAAATGCTGGCCTTGCCAGCGATGCCCACATCCCAGGAACGAATAAAAAAAAAATAGGCCAAAAGGGGTAAATACCTTTTTTTTTTTTTTTTTTTTAAATTATTTATTAAATTCATGTCCAATCGTTATCCAATCGTTACAATTCTTTGTCAAACGCCAGAGGTCACCCTGCACCAGTCAAGGATCACTCTGCGCCAATGCTCTTAGCCAAAAGGCCTAGAGCCACTGCACCGTTCCTGGAAGTACTGCAATACCAGGTTCGTGCCATGGAGGTGGATGGGTCAGGTCCCCCACACACCTCCGTGGAGGTGGATGGGTCACCAATCCCACCCACCTCCTGTTTACAAAAATGTAAGCATATACCTTCCTGACCAGGGAGAAACCACCCGGACGTCATGGTGGCTGGTCAGGTTTTTTTTTTTTTTTTTTTTTTAAATTCATGTCCAATCGTTATCCAATCGTTACAATTCTTTGTCAAACGCCAGAGGTCACCCTGCACCAGTCAAGGATCACTCTGCGCCAATGCTCTTAGCCAAAAGGCCTAGAGCCACTGCACCGTTCCTGGAAGTACTGCAATACCAGGTTCGTGCCATGGAGGTGGATGGGTCAGGTCCCCCACACACCTCCGTGGAGGTGGATGGGTCACCAATCCCACCCACCTCCCCTTTTGTGAAAGGGTGAGACAATATATAGGTCAATCTCTTAATAAAGATTCTAATGGGGGGGAAATTACACCATGCCCCCTGCCCCGTTTGGAGGCAGTAATTGTTATGTATGGAGAAAGAATCAGACTGAACACTGAGCTCAAAATAAAGTGTGACCGTAGTCTTTTATTGCAGGTCTCCAGAGTGCCTCTCCAACCTGTGAAGCTTCCTTAAATACCTGTGCTTCCAAGGGATTATGGGAGCCCTTGGGACTCCGGGGGATGAGCCCACTGGTGGCTGTACAGAGTAAATACAAGTTTACATATACAACAACACTCCCCCTGCCACCCCCCCCCCACGCCCCAAAGTCAATAGTGTAACTATTTAAATTGTGAGTCGATCTGGGGCCCTTCTTGCCCTGGTTGATCGTCTCGGTGTGAAAGCTGGTGTTGTTGACTCATTTGTTGGGCCCTCGCTGGGCTGATGTGCAGCTGGACTTGCTGGGCTGCCTGGTGTGTTGGGCCCTGCTGGGCTGCTGTGGATGATGGGTTCTGCTTCGTGGTCAACCGTGGTGCCAGTTGCCACTGGTGTGTATGTTGGGGGATCAAAAAAGGTACGGTCCAAGGTGGGTTGCTCAGGATAGTCCGTGAGTCTGAGTTTGATTTGGTCCAAGTGTTTCCGGTGAATGAGTCCATTTGAAAGTTTGACCCGAAACACCCTGCTCCCCTCTTTGGCCACGACGGTGCCGGGAAGCCACTTGGGACCTTGTCCAGAATTTAATACAAATACAGGATCATTGATTTCAATCTCGCATGACATATTTGCATTATCATGGTATGCACTTTGTTGAAGCCACCTGCTCTCTACCTGTTCATGTAGATCAGGGTGAACTAACGAGAGCCTTGTGTTAAGTGCTCTTTTCATGAGCAGTTCAACAGGTGGGATCCCAGTGAGTGAGTGGGGTCTCGTGCAGACCTTTGTGCATGTGGATGCAGGTGAGGGCCTTCGATGATTCCTCCAGTTCCTGCTTCATGTAGGCTGAAGTCAGATCCAGTTTCGTGAACGTCTTTCCTCCCACCAGCATTGCAAAGAGGTCGTCAGCCTTTGGTAGTGGGTATTGGTCCTGCAGGGAGAAACAATTGATAGTTACTTTATAATCGCCACAGATTCTTACGGTGCCATCTCCCTTGAGGACTGGGATGATAGGACTGGATTGGTGAAATGATGCCCTCTCTTTGCAGCCGGTCTAGCTCAATCTCTACCCTTTCTCTCATCATGTATGGTACTGCTCTTGCCTTGTGATGGATGGGTCACACCCCTGGAATTAGGCAGATCTGCACTTTTGCTCCTTGGAATTTCCCGATGCCTGGTTCGAACAGTGAAGGAAATTTGTTTTAAGACCTGGGCACACGAAGTGTCGTCAGCGGGTGATAGCGCTCGGACGTCGTCATAGTTCCAGCGTATCTTTCCCAGCCAGCTCCTGCCGAGCAGCGTGGGACCTTCGCCCGGTACCACCCAGAGTGGTAGCTTGTGCACCGCTCCATCGTAGGAGACCTTTACGGTAGCACTGCCGATTACAGGAATCAGTTCTTTTGCGTAAGTTCTTAGTTTCGTGCGAATTGGAGTTAAGACTGCCTTGAAGCCTTGTTGCACCACAACCTTTCGAAAGTCTTTTAGCCCATGATGAACTGGCTCGTGCCCGTGTCCAGCTCCATTGATACTGGGAGTCCATTTAGTTCAACATTCAGCATTATCGGGGGACAATTCGTGGTGAATATGTACATCCCATGTACCTCTGCTTCCTTGATCTGAGGCTCTGGTTCATCGTGATCCTCCGTGGATCTGTCTTCCTCTGCAACGTGGTGGTTTTCAGGTTTAACAGGCTTTGCAGCTCGCCTGCACGCTCGTTCGAGGTGTCCCATTGTTCCACAGCCCTTGCAAACGTACTCTTTGAATCAGCATGAATGGAAACGATGATCACCCCCGCAGCGCCAACAAGGTGTTAATGCCTTGCATTCATCACCCTTGATGGTGGTCTCTGAGACACCTGCGGACGTGTAGCTGCAGGCATGTGTGACCTGCCCTGTACGTTACAATTCAAAAACAACATCACTTTGTTCACAGTACTTATAGCAGCACTTGTGTGCTGAGAGTTTTGCTTCGTGTTGTCACTGGTGGCAATGATCGCCTGGGCTATCACTATGGCCTTACACAAGATTGGGGTCTCTACAGTCAAAAGTTTGCGAAGTATGGTTTCGTGGCCAATGCCAAGTATGAAAAAGTCTCTGAGCATGTGCTCCAAATATCCTTCAAATTGGCAATGTCCTGCAAGGCATCTGAGCTCGGCGACATAACTCGCCACTTCCTGGCCTTCAGAAGTTTTGTAGGTGTAGAACCGGTACCTCGCCATCAGGACACTTTCCTTCGGGTTCAAATGCTCTCGGACCAGTGTGCACAAATCGTCTCCGTGGGTTTTGCTGGAGTGAGCGGATTCTTCATGAGGCCACAGACGGTGAGAAGAATCGCCCTTCGTTTGGCAGTGCTCTCTTCCCCATCTAGCTCATTGGCCACGAAGTATTGGTCGAGTCGCTCCACAAAACTTTCCCAATCATCTCCCTCCGAGAATTTCTCCAGGATGCCCATTGTTCTCTGCATCTTTGAGTTCACTATCTGTATCTCCGGTTGTTGTGTATGGAGAAAGAGTCAGACTGAACACTGTGAGCTCAAAGTAAAGTGTGGCCGTAGACTTTTATTGCAGGTCTCCAGAGTGCCTCTCCAACCTGTGAAACCTTCTTAAATACCTGTGCTCCCAAGGGATTATGGGATCCCTTGGAACTCCGGGAAATGAGCCCTCTGGTGGCTGTACAGAGTAAATACAAGTTTACATATATAACAGTAACCTTCCGGTGCCAGCCCATTTATTGCCCCCTCAGAATCTTTATTCAATAGATAAATCAAGATCACTGATGTCCGCGAACTTCCCTGGCAGTTTTGCACTGGGGCTAACACTTCCCGCCTCACCCTCTTGCATCCCATAGATCCTGATGGCATCCGGTGTGCAGCGGCCTGTTACCTCCCCGGATGTAATATTCACTTCTGCCCCCTGCAGCATCACCAGGCGTCAACAACGGAAGCTGCTGGAGGCGTTGTCACCTCGGCTGGCCACTTGGGGAGCGATATTTGAAGGCAGTGGTGGCCAGATAGGGGAAAATGTATTTGTATCCCCATTGTGGTGCCTCCTGCTTTCTTTTGCCCCTGCGATTGCTCAGCCGTGCACTCTCTTAGAGTAGCGCAGGTGCCGTCACCCAACAGACAGAGCATGCAGATTCATTCAATGCAGCATTGGCCCTCCCCTTTAAGGGAGGGACGGAGCCTGTAAACATGGCAGCGCTTCCCCCGAACATTGCTCAGTACTCTACCGCCCCCTCACTCCCTCTAGTGCTATCAGGGAAGTGGTAGCACTTGATTTAGCGCTCCACTTCCCTCTTGGAGCGCTAAAGCGGAAGTTCCCGGCGGAATCAAATCTTTACCACCCGCCGATACTTTTGCGCTCCCTGAAAAGTTATCATCCCAAATCGGGTGCTCGCAATTTCTAGCCTTTAATGGTGGCAAACAGAACAAAAGCTTGGTAGCAATGGTTTTCAACAAATCAATTTAAGAAAGACTTTTCGCTGGTTGGTGATTCTAGGACTCGGGGGCATAGTCTACAAATTAGAGCCAAGCCTTTGAGGAGTGAAGTTAGGAAACACTTCTACACACAAAGGGTGTTAGAAATTTGGAACTCTCTCCTGCAAAAGGCGATTGATGCTAGATCAGTTGTTAATTTTAAACCTGAGATTGATAGATTTTTGTTAAGGGATTGGGGGATATGGGGCAAAGGCAGGTATATGCAGTTAGGTCGCTGATCAGCCATGATCTCAATGAACGGCAGAACAGACTCGAGGGGATGAATGGCCTCCTGTTCCTATTCCTATACTGCTCAGTTTTAAAAAAAAAATAGAAAACATCTCCATCCACATTGAGTGTAAGGAACTTTTCAATAAAATACTGCAAGTAAAGGACCAAAACCCCTCATGGAGAATATCAGGAAGTTTGAAAAGAATAATGGAGAAAACAAGTAAATATTAAATGATTAAGTGACGCTAAGCTCAGCACTCGCACCCACCCACCTACACTCTGTGCTTAGTCTAAGGTTCTTCGTGTTAATAGTATGAACACTGCTTCTTTGTTCCTGACTCTTTCATCTTGTATCTGTGTCATTAGTCATTCACTACAGCCTGTGTCCCATTGTAACACACAAATCACTTATAATTATGGCAGATTGCACCTACAGAAATGATAATCAGCACTGAGCCTGAAATAATACTGTGATATCTATTTTTGATATTGATCAAGGCTCCCCACCTACATAAAGGCCCTGGAAAAGGTTCAGTGAAGGGCCACTAGATTGATAACTATTTTAAAGGCACTTAGTTACCATGATAGGCTTAGAGAACAGGTGCTTTTTACTTTGGAAAAGTGTAAACTTCGAGGAGATTTGATTTGAGGTTTTTAAAATAATGGAAGGATTAGATTTTTTCCATGCAGATAAGATATTTGTATTAGATAGACTGGGGACAACCAGGGAACAGGAATATAATTTATGTAAGCATAGAACTAGGTAAGATGTCAGGAGGTCATCTTTTCAGAGAGTCATTCCGGCTCATGTAGTAAGTGCGGATTAGCTGCAAATATTCATAAGGAAGTTGAATGAGTTCCTGATTCTGGCCAACATCACTATATATAAAAGGTAGGTAGAGTATTAGTAGAATGTATCTCTCAGTCACCATCATCTCCTGGAACTTGTTTGAGCGCCTTTGGGGATCAGAAAGGAGTTTCCCTAATTTGGCTTAGGGCTTTTTCCTCTGGTTTATCATCTCTGTTTTTTTGCATTGCTGGCTGGTGAACATGGTAGGGTAGATGGGGGTAATGGTGTCCATAAATTGCACCATCATAGCATAGGAAAGGGTTGATGGACAAGCTGGTCTTTTTATGTCCTTTGCCTTCGTATGTGTAATATAGGGCTCTACCTAGTGGACTCATATTCCACCTAGTGGACTACTGTGGTAATGCAACTGTTGATGTATATAATAAAAGCATCATGTGACAAGGTCACATGATTTCCTGTAGTGCTATCGTATAAGCTATGTGTTTGTGATGTTGTAAAGAATATACCACATTGGCGACATAGGATAGGATTTCTGGATATCCTAGCTGAAATTTTTGTTGGTGAATGATCCAGCCAAATAACTGAGAGACTTTGAGAGGTTCTTTATTTTGCAGAACAGCTAAAAATCCAAGGTAAATTACAAGCACATTTGGCTGAACTGAAGAGTTCAGATAGCCGTGCCTATGGGAATAATAGGGCGCTTGGGTGAGTTCCATCGTGACCGAGAGACTTTGAGAGCTTATATGGAGCGGCAAGAAATGTTTTTCACTGCAAGTAGTATCTTCGAAGTCCCCAATGATGAAAACCATAACTGAGTGGTTTTAGAATGGAAACAGGCTATTTTCTTGACTGAAGCAGGCCCCGAGATGTATGAAACCCTGAAAAATGTGCTTGTTGCCGTCAAGCCAAAGGACACACTGATGGAGAGTTAGAACAGCACTACAGTCCTGAGCACCTGGAAATTGATGAAAGTTATCATTTCGGAACATGAAATCAATTAATTGACGAGAGTATCAATGTGTACATTGTAGCTTTAAAAAAGCTATCCATTCACTGTCATTTCAGAAACTTTCAGGACCGAGCATTGTGTGACCGCTTTGTTTGTGGTATGAAAAATGAAGCAATCAGAAGAAAGTTGTTGATAACCCCGAACTTGACTTTAGATTTAGCTTGTCAGACAGCTATGTCGATGGATACGGCTGACCAATAATCTTGAGAATTTAGACCCATTTCCAGTCATCAGACAACCGAGGTGAACTGCCTGCAGGTTAAAAGTAAAAGGCAGTTGAGCCCCAAGGCCTCAGAAACTGGCCAAGGTAACAGTGCATTGAAGTGGTGCGATCAGTGTCTGGGACAACACATAGCTCAAAGTTGTCCAAATGTGAAGGCAGAGTATTTCTACTCCAAGAAAACTGGGCATCTTGCAAAGGCATGCCGACTGAAGAGTAAATCGATGTTCAATGCTAGAAGTAGCAATCGCCAGAGACTACACAGCATTGAAGAGAAGCAACACGACGAGGACGTTCTGGAGATATACGTCATCAGGAGCACGAGGGTCTCTTAAAGCGATTTGTGAAGTATCGTCATCCAAGTAGACAGTGCAGGAACCAGGATACCCATGGAAATCGACATTGGTGCATAGTACTGGAATCGCTATTGGCTAGACATTTTTATGAGCCCCTCAACACCCGATTGCCCGCTGAGAAGAAACTCTAATGTTTGGTGAGTAACGCTGGTGAGAATTTACATTTTTATGTTTAAAGTAATTAAAACTAATCGCCCGATGAGAAAATGGACATTGCATCTTCATTGTCAGCGGTTTTCTCGGTGGTTAAGTGGAAAGTTAGTTACATGGGTGGTCATTACCGGAATAGATGGTAAGTATTTAAAATTTAGTCCGAGGCTGCAGTTGGGCCTGGGGGGGGGGGGAACATAAAAAAAAATGTCAATAAAAAAAAAACGTACAAAGCATTCCCAAGACACTTTTATACCTAATCACCATTTTAAAATTTAAAAAAAAAATAAAGAACCTTTAACTTACCTTTCTTTGCAGAGTACTCATCTATCGCCTTGTTTAAGCAGCTTTTACAGGGTGGTACTCTCACCGATCTGGACATCAGCGTTGAGGCCAAACTTACGCCCTGGCGGTTGCTCTCGGCGTTGCATGTGGGCGGTTTGGTCCCAGCGGGCGTCTTCTGATGTGGGCGATACCAACTTAAGGCGAAACTTTCGCCGGGCGGAAAAACAACTGTACCGCCGAGAAAATCGCTGAGAAATGATGGGAAAATCTAGCCCTATATCTCGACAAGTTGAGTGATTTTCCACTGGAAAAGTCAAAGATAGAGCTGTGAGACTACTCAAGAGAGCAAATCCCTGTGGTAGGACATATCACCGTACAGATGAAATACAAGGATTAGTTTCAGAGCTATCTCCTTTAGTAGTGGCAGGAGATGAGCCTGCCTTGATAGATAGAAATTGGTTGAGATCACTGAAGCTGGATTGGAATGAGATTTTTTGTGTTGAAACGAGATTTGCATCGAAAGGTGACATCATCAAGAAGTATCTGAAGGTGTTCTACGAAACAAGCAGTCCGATCCAAGGCTTCAATATGAGTGTCAGAGTACAGTAAGGTGCTAGACCAGTTTACTGCAAGCCATTCCCATACCATGCGCACTCAAGGAGAAAGTTGAGCAAGAACTCAAAAGACTAGAAATTGAGAATATTATCTCTAAGGTAGATCTAAATAATTGGGCTACACCCATTGTTGTTTTACCTAAGCCAGATGGTAATGCTGATGCAATGTCCAGGTTGCCATCCCTATCACAAGTTACACCCAATAGTGAAGAAGTGTTCTATTTTTCATACATTGGTGAACTGCCAGTCACAGCTGAAGAGATTGGCAGAGCAACCAAACGTGACCCAAGGTGTATGATTATATAGCAAATGGTGGCCAAATCAGGCATCAGAGAAAGAAATTCATCCATACTTTGTTCATAGGAATGAGTTATCAGTGGATAAAGACTGTATCATGTGGGGTGCAAAAGTAGTTATTCCAAATAAGTTCAGATCCAAACCATTCAGTGATCTTCATGATCAGCACCTGGGAATGTGCTTGACCAAGAGTTTTGCATAGTTACTTATGGAGGCCAGGTTTAGATAAAGCTATAGAGTACATCATTAGTCAGTGTACAACATGTCAATCGGTAAGCAAGAAACCACCATCAGTACCATTACAGCCATGGAAATGGCCTCCCAGGGTGCAGTAAAGGTTACCTGTAGATGTTGCTGAGCTAGAAGGACAACAATTGTTCATTGATTGATAGCCATTTGAAGTGGGTAAAGGTGTTTCCAAAGTGGAAAATAACAAGTAAAACACTAGATAATTTGCGAAGATTGTTTTCTTCATATGACCTCCCAGAAGAAAGTGCGCCTGATAATGGGCCACAATTTTGTTCAGAAGAATTGCACAGTTCATGAGCAGAAATAATGTGAAATATACCAAAGTTCCACCATACCACCCTGCTTCAAATGGTGTAAGAGAGCGCACAATACAAATTGTAAAACGTGCCCTCATCAAGCAAATGTTGGATCCAAATCCAAAGAAATGGCAGTTGTCGTTGGAGCACAAACTAGCAAATTTTCTAATTACTTACCGTAATCCTCCTCAAACAACTACTGGTAGAACACCAGCAGAGTTGTTTCACAAACGACAGCCACGAACCAGGTTCTCGTTGTTAAAGCCGAACTTGGCACAGTCACAAGAAGAGAAACAATTAAGACAGAAAGAGAATCATGATAGCAATAGAGTAAGCGAGAGAAGTTTGAAATTGAATCAGAAGGTTAGAATGAAGAACCATCACCATAAATGGTTAAAGTGGTTACCAGGAAGAGGAGTGAATGAATGTGGCCCTCGCACATATTTGGTCAAGACGTTTGATCATGGAAAGGTTAGGTTTGTTCACATTGATCATATTTTACCTACAGATGTGGAAGGAGTTGAAAGTTGGATTGATTCGATTCTTTCTTTTGAGTCAGATAGTCTTGTTACAAGTAGAGTACCAGTAGCAAATCCTACATCAGATGTACTAGAAACAAGTCCATGAGAAAGTCAGAATTTAAGTCTAAGTCCGAGTCAGGCAGACAAACAGTCTGAAGTTGTAGAGAGCCCAAATGTAAATCAAGGGTTGCCCTTGGAGGAAACCTCTCCTCAGGATCAGCCGAGAATTATTCTAAGTTCGACACCAAGTTTGGAAAGTTCTGTTTTCAAGTGTAAAGGTATCCTCTTCGAAACAGAAAACCAGTAGTTAAGTTTGATTTGTAAATATGGTAAAATAAGTCCACATCTTTTGTTGTGTATACCTTATGTATGATGATTATTTTGTTATGATTACTTCATTAAGGAGGGAGAAGTGTAATATAGAGCTCCACCTAATGGACTACTGTGGTAACGCAACTGCTGATATATATAATAAAAGTGTCACATGACAAGTTCCAGTCGAGCTATTGTGTAGTCTGTGTGTTTGTGATGTTGTAAAGAATAGATCACAGTATGTGTATATGTCTTTTGTGTTTAAATATAGAAAAACTCACTAGACAGTTATTAAGCCTGTGAATAATATGTTACAGTAAAAATTTATTTTACTATGTTGCTGCCACTGATGCATTGAATGACATAGAAAATTAGGAATCAAATCATTGTGTTATAAAATTACCTTGGCATTGTTGCTTCAGCTGTTTTGGCTCATACAAAAGAAATAAAAATATCTGTTTTGTTTAATTATTGAATAGAGTGCAGACAGCAATCAATGCCAGACACTGTGGGGAGGATGATATGATGGGAGGCACTGAAATATCATAGGCCCTAAGGACATTGCAGCCCAGTATAATAGGTGCACTGAACAATGTGAACATAAAACACTCCCAACATTCGAAACCTGCACACAAACTGTGCACAAGGCTCATTCATGCCCAGAATGTGCATAAATAAGCCTCAGGCCTCATAATATGGCTGCATCACTTAAGCAGCATTCCAGTCACTCAGGCATTGCAAGGGAGGGCCTGACGAAAATTGGTTACCTGGTAGCACTGTCCTTCCAGTCGGGCCATCCAGCCTACCTGATGCTTCACTGTTTGGCCTCAAAATGCCATTTTGAATAGGCAACACCCTCCTATACCCTTAAAGATCCTTTGGCTCCGAGATACCAACTGTTGTTACTGCCACATAAAATTCTGCTCCTGTAAATTCAGAGCTCTCCAATCATGTAACGAGCAACACAGTGGGAGCAATATTTATATAGTGAACTGAGCTGTGGCAAGACCACATCAACGTCGCTTCTGTGTAGTCCAGTGCATGCAACAGAGTGTATGTCTAGCAGAGAGTCAATATTATGAGACTGCTATAGAGTATTGAATGAGGCAGCCAGACTGTATGATCTGTCTGAAACTAATAGTTTGTGAGCTGTGGATCAAAACATTAACTTCAAGCTCAGGCTTTTGAGAGAGACTGAGACATTCAAGGAAAAACATTCATGAAGCTACTTAAACAAAAGAAAACATTTTAATATGTTTAATCATGTAATTGTGAAATATGCAAGTTTTTCATGTTTTTTTAGTTACTTTTAAAACTATCTTGGATCGTAAAATTTTCAACTACTGATAAGAAATGGCAGATAAAATGATTCAAATCTTTGGTTGAATGATTTGATTGGTTCACTTGACTACCCTCTGCAATCTAACAAATTAATATATTACTGAAATTTGGTTGACATGGAATAACATTTTACATCATCCAATCAACTACAAAAAAAATTGGCTGAATTAATAATTGAACTATGAATATTGTTACACAAAGGTCCGACTAAATTATGTAGCAGATCCTGCGTGGAAAGGTGTTGTTTTATGCTGTGCTGTGTACAATATTTAATCAGGAAGTCCGAAATGGCCAGCTTCATTCCCCTCAATGCTGCTTGTAGGTCATTCGCATACATTGCATCAGTGACTGCACTTCAAAGTAATTCATTCTTTAGGACATCCCAGAGAACTGATAAAATGTTATGTAAATATAAATTCTTTCTTTATGCTATAATAACTTTCATTTATAAAGCATCATTAACATTAAAAAAGTTCCAAAACACTTCAAGAGCAATAGTCACCACCACTCCGTGAAGTAAGAAGAATAAAACGAGGTGAGGAGGTGACTTTTGATGTCAGAAGTGGCAAGGCAGGGGTTAGGGGTAGTGTCCAGAGTGTGCGATCAAACAGGGAGCAGAAAGAGAGGGAAATGTAAAGGAGGCCAATGCCAGAAAAGCAGAGAAGTGTACTAGCATGTAGATTGAGAGGAGGTTTCAGGGCTAGGGAAGAGTCCGTCCAGGCAGGTATTTTTAGCTGAAGACAAAGATTTCAAAATTGATGCATTAGAAACCCAATCAAGGTTGTTAAGGACATGGTTAATGAAAATTGTGCTCTAAGGAGCAATGGGAATTGAGATATCAGGCAGAAAACTAGTGGAATATGCAAGCCGCCCGCTCGGGAGCTGTAGTTGAAGGCCTGGATTAATAGTAACATGGGACCAGGAGCAGGCCATTCAGCCCCTCTAACCTTTTCCGCCATTCAATGAGATCATGGTTAATCTGTATTCTAACTCCATCCACCCAACTTGGCTCCATATCCTTTAATGCACGTGGCTAGCAAAGATCTATCCATCTCAGATTTAAAATGATTAATTAATCTAGCATTTGCTGCTTTTTGTGAAAGAGCATTCTACACTTCTACCACCCTTTGCATGAAGAACTGTTTCTTAACTTCTCTCCTGAATATTCTGGCTCTGATTTTAAGGTTAAGTCCCCTTGTCCAAGACTACCCCACCAGTGAAAAACGTTTCTCACCATATAGCCTAGCAATTCCTTTCAAAATCCTAAAAACCTCAATCCAATCGCCCCATTATCTTCTATATTTCAGGGAATGCAAGCCTAGTTTATGTAATCTCTCCTTGTACAGTTTTTGTCTCCGTATTTAAGGAAGGATATACTTGCATTGGAGGCTGTTCAGAGAAGGTTCACTAGGTTGATTCCGGAGATGAGGGGGTTGACTTATGAAGATAGATTGATTAAGTTGGGTCTATACTCTTTGGAGTTCAGAAAAATGAGAGGTGATCTTATCAAAACATATAAGATAATAAGGGAGTTCAACAAGGTGGATGCAGAGAGGATATTTCCACTCAGCGGAAACTAAAACTAGGGGGCATAGTCTCAGAATAAGGGATTAAAACTGAGATGAGGAGGAATTTCTTCTTTCAGAGGGTCGTAAATCTGTGGAATTCTCTGCCCCAGAGAGCTGTGGAGGCTTAGTCATTGAATATATTTAAAGCAGAGATAGACAGATATTTGAGCAATAAGAGAATAAAGGGTTATGGAGGGGCGGGCAGGGAAGTGGAGCTGAGTCCATGATCAGATCAGCCATGATCTTATTAAATGGAGGAGCAGGCTCGAGGGGCCAAATGGCCTACTCCTGCTCCTATTTCTTATGTTCTTAGAATCTAACCCTTGGAACCCTGGAACATTCTGGTAAATCTGGGCTGCACTCTTTCCAAGACCAATGTATCCTTTCTAAGGTGTGGTGTCCAGAACTGTGCACATTACTCCAGATGGGGTCTTACCAGGGCTGTAGCAAAACTTCCTCCCTCAATTCTATGGGCTCAATTTTCCCCAAGCCTGTTTTCTGGCATATTGCCAGAGTTACGCCTGTTTTTCTCGGCCAGAAATGCGGCAGAAATATTTTGCCAAAGTTTCCCCGATGGAAATTCAAATTTGGCGCTGCGCAACATGTCCAGTCCGGAGGTGGGACCTGCTGTCTGCGCTGAAACAACGATGCCACACCTTCTGCGCATGCGTAACAAAAAAAAATGACGTTTTTGATGTTATATCAATGGACGTGTGTGTGCAATACAGCTCCAGGTTGGCAATTGGCCATTTTTAAGGAGCCAGTTGTGTGTGAGAGAAGGGGTGCTGTGTGAGAGCATTGGAAACATCGGAGCTGGAGCAATACAAGATGCAATGTGGCGCAAGGACCAAGAATTTCTTACAGGATGAAGTGGAGGCACTAGTAACTGTGATTGAGAACACATGGCAAGAGTTAGACATCACGTAAAAGTTCCACCCAAAGAAATGAAGAAACGCTGGAACCAAGTTGCAGAAGATTACTGCACAATGGTGACCACCACGTGATCTGGAGGCCAGTGTAAAAAGAAGTGGCAGGACCTTGGCCAAGTAGTTAGTGTAAGTAATATTTTCATTTATTCAATGGAATTACAATTGTAAATGTGACCAGCTATATATGTCCCACCCAACAGAAAGGCACCCTCTGTAAAAAGTTGCAGAGGAAGGTGGCACATAATAAAACGGAAAGAACTCGAACAGGAGGAGGCCCGACAAATCTGCAGCCACTGATACCCTTGGAAGAGAGGGCCGCTGTTTTGATGGGTCCTTCCTGGAGAAAAGCAATCACCACTGCACAAGCTGGGCCCACACTCAAGGGAAAGGGTAAGTCCTACAAATTCCACAGTCTGGCTTTGCTAAATATTAAGTACTGTGCGGGCTAGCCATGCTTTTGTTCCAGGGGATGCCTCCCTCAGCTAAGCTTCAGTTGACGCAATGTGCTATCATTCATCGTGGTCCTTCAAATGAGCCTACTGCCTGCGCTGTGTGAGCCTACTCATGCCACCCACCCTGCCCCCTCCTCTGCTGCTAACCCTTTGTCTGTGTTCTGTTACATTTTGCAGAATTTGAGGCCAACTTTGATGATGCAGAAGAAGATTCAGATGAAGGTGAGCCTGCAGAGGAGAACATCTTCCAATCCCACCAAATCTAGACCAAGAGCATGGGGGGGAGGGGGAGGGGATGGAGATGGATGAAGCCCCCACTGTTTTACTGACTTTTGTGGAGTTGCAGGTGCCGCAAATTGAGGTGCCAGCCCCTTCCGTGACTAGTGATTTGAGTGTTGGTGGGACATTCCATGGTTTCCTAACGTCCGAGGCTGGGGTCCCAGAGGTGGGGTGCAACGAGGTACACCCAGGGCCCCACATGCTGAGGCTGTGGGTCCCAGTGGTAGGGTGCAAGCCACACCCATGGGAAGCGAGGAAGGAGAGCTCGACCGTGCTCGCCTGAGGTGCAGGATCTAACAGATGTGGCTCAGATGATGGTAATGAGTGGGGAGAGCATTGCCCTTACACGATCACTCCTGGACACCATCTGTGGGGTGGGTGATAAGGTAGCGGGACTGTTGGGAGAAGTAACAAAACAGCAATCTCAGAAGAAATGGGAACGATGTCTGGGACCATGAGTGAGGGAATATCTCAGTCAGCTGAAACCATGTCAGTAAACATGAGGGAGGGAATGTCAGAGATGATGCAAATACTATCACTGAACATGAGGGAGGGAATGTCACAGGTAGTTGAGACAGTTTTGCTCAGCATGAGGGAGGGAATGTTGCAGATCGTTGAGGCAATGTCAGGGCGCATAAGAGATGGCATGTTGGAGTTAGCTGCTGTAATAAGGGAACACGCCCAGACCCTGTGCCCATTGACAGAATCAATTGCCACTCCCACTTCAATCCCCACACTAGCCTCTGAAAAGCCCCAAGCCGGGCCCTCCACATTGCCGCCTTCGTGCTGCATGCTGATTAATATGATTGTAGCGTGCGGCCCAGTGTTAAAAGTGCTGTTGAGTGGTTGCACGCTCAGTAGGGGACCCAAGTTCGTGAGAGGCTAGCACCAATTAAAGCTAGTCTGAAATTCTTAAAGCCAGCCTGCACCTCTTAAAGGGGAGGTGCATTCTGGCTGCAGGTGATTCAACTGGCTGGGAAACAGAGTGTGAGTAGGAAAAAGTACATTGCTCTAAGGTTCTTGGATGCCGCATTGGAGGCCTTGGTGCAGGAAGTGGACAGAATGAGAGAGGTCCTGTTTCCACAGGGGGGCAGGAGACCCTTGAGCACATTCAGAAAAAGCAGTGGCTATAGATAGCTGTCATTGTCAATGCCAGCAGTGCAGCCCCGAGGACCTGGATCTATTGCAGGAATAAGTTTAATGACCTCACACGAGTGGTCAAGGTCAGTGAATTCATCTTCAAATGCCATATACCACCATCTGCACCAGCAGGACCTAACCAGCAGGACAGGTGCACCTGCATAACCTTGCCACAATGGAGAAGACGAGGTGGCCATTTTTGGAAGAGCCATCGCTGAGCCCATGGCCAGTGGTGGGCTGAAAGATACAAGATGAAGGTTTCCTAATACATAATCTTCCTTACATTCCACTTCTCCCTTATCCCACAATTTCTTCTGGTTTACAAGCTGTACATGGTGTAAGCATGCACCTTTTGATTTCCCCCCTATCCTTGCCACAATCTTACCACTGTACCTTTCTCCTTTCAGATAGCCAAGAACTGCCACCTGGCCAGGTACTAGTGGAGTAACAGGAAATTGAAGAGCAACAAAACAGTGATGATGAAGATATAGCACTGTCACTCGATTTCACACTCACGGCCACCAGCTCAGACACTGAAACTCCTTGTACTTACGAGGATAGGTTAGTGCTGGGATCTATACATGGTGAGACACCGGGCATGGGTGGGCTGCAGCCAGGGGAGGGGGAAAGAGTAGTGCAGGTGTCGGCTCCCCAGAGGGCAAGGGCACACGTGTTCTGCTGCAGAGGGCTCAGATGATAACTTCGATGGGGCAGCCTACAGAAGACGGCTAATGGGCATGCACAATGAAATGCTTGGTGCATTGACAGACCTGCCAGAAAGCCTGAGTATAATGTCAAGGAGCATGGAGGAGTCCGGCACCAACCTTGCACAGGGCTTTGCATAGAGCTTGGAGCCCATGATTTTCAGCATAGAAGTGATGGGCAACTCCATTAGCGCACTTGTGAACCGAACCATGATACAGCATCTGATGGCCGATGTCTCAGCTTCCATTATAGCGCAAGCAGAAGCCACCCAATATCTCAGTGCTGCAGTGGAAGCTCAGACTACTGTCATGTAAGCTCAGGCTGCCACGCAAGCCCAGACTGCTGCCATCGAAGCCATGTTTACCGGTGTAGAAAGGAGCTTTTGGGGTGTCACAGCAGTCCAGCAACATGTCCTCTAACAGATTCATAGGTTTGCTGAGGCACCAGCCCAGCGGAGTGACATTGGTTCAGTGGAGCACAAACCTCTGTCCTCTCTCAGGATGACAGCATTTGTCCTCCCAGCACTGCCACTCCACCAGTACCCTTCCTGTTGCGTGTCAGATAGCCCTGACTACTGCCACATATGCCAAGGTGGTGCAGTCTAAAGCTGGGCCTTCAAGATCCAGAGCTGCTCGTGGTCACCTTGCAAGGCCATCTGCAGAAACGTCACTAAAAGACAGCAGCCTTCCACGAGCCATGCTGCAGTCACTGGGGTAGCACTTTGTAGGAGCACTAGGACAGCCAAAGGCACACGGAAGACAGGCCCTAAGGGAATGCACAAAGGTGATCAGTTGAACTTGTTATGTAATATTGGATGGATTGATGTACAAAGTTGGTTTTGAATGTTTCTTTTGTGGTGGCTTTTATTTCAGCATTGTTGCCAAAAGGATACTGCAATGGGCTGGAACAGAGGGATGGTAAGGTGTGTGACTGTTGTACAATGAAGATTTGGGGTGTTATGTATACATGTAAACCTTACCAAAATGCAAGACTTGCCAATAGGAGGCACACCTGTGGGAGACCTAAGGGTCACCTGTGCACCCTGGGGCAAGCAGGTATAAAAGGTGATTCACCATGCTGCTTCCCCACTCTGGAGTCTGAATAAAGAGACCAAGGTCACAACAGTTTGAGCTTGCGGCATAGTCCTGTGGATTTATTCTGAACATAATAAATTGGCAACGAGTAACGGATCACGAACTTTCACGCAGTAATGGCTGCCATTGGTATTCTTGAGAGATTTGTTGAAGGTGATGATTGGGAAGCCTTCGTTGAGCACCTCGATCAGTACTCTGTGGCCAACGAATTGGACACTGCTGAAACAGAGATCAAGCGCAGGGCGATTCTCCTCACCCTATGTGGGTCATCGGTATATGGCCTCCTTAAATATTTGCTGGCACCAGTCAAAATAATGGACATATCTTACACAGAGCTGTGTACACTGGCTAAGGAACACCTCAAGCCATAGGAAAGCATCCTGATGGCCAGGTACCGCTTTCACATGCACCGTCACTCCGAGGGCCAGAACGTGGCGAGTTTTGTCGCCAACCTAAGACGCCTTGCGGGGCAGTGCGACTTTGCAGGATCCTTGGGGGAAATGTTGCGGGACATTTTCAATATGCAATTGGTCATCCTTCGCAAACTGCTGTCTGCCGAATCCTTAGATCTGAGCAAGGCCATCACGATAGCCCAGGCCTTCATATCCACGAGCGATAACACGAAACAGATATCTTCACAGAATCGAAGCTCACCTGCAAGCACTGTGCACAAAATAATGTTTTCAGCAGGCAGAATGGCACATGGTTGCAGAGGCCAGACCTAGGCCTAGAGTGACTCAGAGTCCACCTTGGGGCGTGACTGCGTATCCATTAGCACTATGTTGGCGCTGCAGGGGCAGCCATAGAGCTCATCAATGTCAGAGAGGCGGGAGTTCGTCGAGAGGCAGCAGCATATAAAGGTTCAGCAGTCGGGTGTCCGGGTGTTCGGGGACCAGCGAGGTGCGTCGGAGAGGACGGCCGGTGCAGCTGCAGCAGGGAGGCAAAAAAGAAGTAGAAAGAAATCGAAAGGTGACGTCACAGTCAAGGGGGTAAGTGATTAGCTGGTGATTGGTAAGTAGTTTTTCTTTTTCTTTTCTTTCATCAGTAAGTAACCTTTAGCATTGTTGTTGCCAAATTAAGTTAATCTAAGGGTTAAGGCATGGCAGGAGAGCTCGGACACGTGTTATGCTCCTCCTGTGCTATGTGGGAAGTCAGAGATGCTTCCGGTGTCCCTGACGACTACATGTGCGGGAAGTGTATCCGGCTGCAGCTCCTGACAGACTGCATTGCAGCACTGGAGCTGCGGGTGGATTCACTCTGGAGGATGCACGATGCTGAGAATAATGTGAATAGCACGTTTAGTGAGTTGGTCTTACTGCAGGAAAAGGGTACACAGTCAGATAGGGAATGGATGACCAACAGGAAGAGCAGTGCAAGGAAAGTAGTGCAGGGGTCCCCTGCGGTCATCACCCTGCAAAACAGATACACCGCTTTGGGTACTGTTGAGGGGGATGACTCACCAGGGGAGGGCAGCAGCAGCCAAGTTCATGGCACAGTGGGTGGCTCTGCTGCACAGGAGGGCAGGAAAAAGAGTGGGAGAGCTATAGTGATAGGGGATTCAAATGTAAGGGGAATAGATAGACGTTTCTGCGGCCACAACCGAGACTCCAGGATGGTATGTTGTCTCCCTGGTGCAAGGGTCAAGGATGTCTCGGAGCGGGTGCAGGGCATTCTAAAAAGGAAGGGTGAACGCCAATTGTCATGGTGCATATAGGTACCAACGATATATGTAAAAAACGGGATGAGGTCCTACAAAACGAATTTAGGGAGCTAGGAGTTAAATTAAAAAGTCGGACCTCAAAAGTAGTAATCTCAGGATTGCTACCAGTGCCACATGCTAGTCAGAGTAGGAATCGCAGGATAGCTCAGATGAATACATGGAGTGGTGCAGAGGGGAGGGATTCAAATTCCTGGGGCATTGGAACCGATTCTGGGGGAGGTGGAACCAGTCCAAACCGGACGGTCTGCACCTGGGCAGGACCAGAACCAATGTCCTAGTGGGAGTGTTTGCTAGTGCTGTTGGGGAGAAGTTAAACTAATATGGCAGGGAGATGGGAACCTATGCAGGGAGACAGAGGGAAGTAGAATGGGGGTAGAAGCAAAAGATAGAAAGAAGAAAAGTAAAAGTGAAGGGCAGAGAAGCCTAAGGCAAAAAGCAAAAAGGGCCACATTACAGCCAAATTCTAAAGGGGCAAAGTGTGTTAGAAAGACAAGCCTGAAGGCTCTGTGCCTCAATGCGAGGAGTATTCGGAATAAGGTGAGCGAATTAACTACGCAGACAGCAGTTAATGGGTATGATGTAACTGGCATCACGGAGACATGGCTCCAGGGTGACCAAGACTGGGAACTCAACCTCCAGGGGTATTCAACATTTAGGAAGGATAGACAGAAAGGAAAAGGAGGTGGGGTGGCATTGCTGGTTAAAGAGAAAATTCATGCAATAGTAAGAAAGGACATTAGCTTGGATGATATGGAATCAGTATGGGTGGAGCTACGGAATACCAAGATGCAGAAAACGCCAGTGGGAGTTGTGTACAGACCACCAAACAGTAGTAGTAAGGTTGGGGACAGCATCAAACAAGAAATTAGGGATGCATGCAATAAAGGTACAGCAGTTATCACGGGTGACTTTAATCTACATATTGATTGGGCTAACCAAACTGGTAGCAATGCAGTGGAGGAGGATTTCCTGGACTGTATTAGGGATGGTTTTCTCGACCAATATGTCGAGGAACCAACTAGGAAGCTGGCCATCTTAGACTGTGTAATGAGAAAGGACTATTTAGCAATCTTGTTGTGCAAGACCCCTTGGGGAAGAGTGACCATAACATGGTAGAATTCTTTATTAAGATGGAGAGTGACACAGTTAATTCGGAAACTAGGGCCCTGAACTTAAGGAAAGGTAACTTCGATGGTTTGAGGCGTGAATTGGCTAGGATAGACTGGCAAATGATACTTAAAGGGTTGACGGTGGATAGGCAATGGCAAACATTTAAAGATCATATGGATGAACTTCAGCAATTGTACATCCCTTTCTGGAGTCAAAATAAAACTGGGAAGGTGGCTCAACCGTGGCTAACAAGGGAAATTAAAGCTAGTGTTAAATCCAAGGAAGAGGCATATAAATTGGCCAGAAAAAGCAGCAAACCTGAGGACTGGGAGAAATTTAGAATTCAGCAGAGGAGGACAAAGGGTTTAATTAAGAGGGGGAAAATAGAGTACGAGAAGAAGCTTGCTGGGAACATAAAAACTGACTGCAAAAGCTTCTATAGATATGTGAAGAGAAAAAGATTAGTGAAGACAAATGTGGGTCCCTTGCAGTCGGATTCAGGTGAATTTATATTGGGGAACAAAGAAATGGCAGACCAGTTGAACAAATACTTTGGTTCTGTCTTCACGAAGGAAGACACAAATAACCTTCCGGAAGTACGAGGGGACCGAGGGTCTAGTGAGAAGGAGGAACTGAAGGATATCCTTATCAGGCGGGAAATTGTGTTAGGGAAATTGATGGGATTGAAGGCCGATAAGTCCCCGGGGCCTGATAATCTGCATCCCAGAGTACTTAAGGAAGTGGCCCTAGAAATAGTGAATGCATTGCTGATCATTTTCCAACAGTCTATCGACTCTGGATCAGTTCCTATGGACTGGAGGGTAGGTAATGTAACACCACTTTTTAAAAAGGGAGGGAGAGAGAAAGCGGGTAATTATAGACCGGTTAGCCTGACATCAATAGTGGGGAAAATGTTGGAATCAATTATTAAGGATGAAATAGCAACGCATTTGGAAAGCAGTGAAAGGATCGGTCCAAGTCAGCATGGATTTATGAAAGGGAAATCATGCTTGACAAATCTTCTGGAATTTTTTGAGGATGTAACTAGTAGAGTGGACAAGGGAGAACCAGTGGATGTGGTGTATTTGGACTTTCAAAAGGCTTTTGACAAGGTCCCACACAAGAAATTGGTGTGAAAAATCAAATCACATAGAAACATAGAAACATAGAAAATAGGTGCAGGAGCAGGCCATTCAGCCCTTCTAGCCTGCACCGCCATTCAATGAGTTCATGGCTGAACATGAAACTTTAGTACCTCCTTCCTGCTTTCTCGTCATACCCCTTGATCCCCGAGTAGTAAGGACTTCATCTAACTCCCTTTTGAATATATTTAGTGAATTGGCCTCAACTACTTTCTGTGGTAGAGAATTCCACAGGTTCACCACTCTCTGGGTGAAGAAGTTTCTCCTCATCTCGGTCCTAAATGGCTTACCCCTTATCCTTAGACTGTGACCCCTGGTTCTGGACTTCCCCAACATTGGGAACATTCTTCCTACATCCAACCTGTCCAAACCTGTCAGAATGTTAAACGTTTCTATGAGGTCCCCTCTCATTCTTCTGAACTCCAGTGAATACAAGCCCTGTTGATCCAGTCTTTCTTGATAGGTCAGTCCCACCATCCCGGGAATCAGTCTGGTGAATCTTCACTGCACTCCCTCAATAGCAAGAATGTCCTTTCTCAAGTTAGGAGACCAAAACTGTACACAATACTCCAGGTGTGGCCTCACCAAGGCCCTGTACAACTGTAGCAACACCTCCCTGCCCCTGTACTCAAATCCCCTCGCTATGAAGGCCAACATGCCATTTGCTTTCTTAACCGCCTGCTGTACCTGCATGCCAACCTTCAATGATTGATGTACCATGACACCCAGGTCTCGTTGCACCTTCCCTTTTCCTAATCTGTCACCATTCAGATAATAGTCTGTTTCTCTGTTTTTACCACCAAAGTGGATAACCTCACATTTATCCACATTATACTTCATCTGCCATGCATTTGCCCACTCACCTAACCTATCCAAGTCACTCTGCAGCCTCATAGCATCCTCCTCGCAGCTCACACTGCCACCCAACTTAGTGTCATCCGCAAATTTAGAGATACTACATTTAATCCCTTCGTCTAAATCATTAATGTACAATATAAACAGCCGGGGCCCCAGCACAGAACCTTGCGGTACCCCACTAGTCGCTGCCTGCCATTCTGAAAAGTACCCATTTACTCCTACTCTTTGCTTCCTGTCTGACAACCAGTTCTCAATCCACGTCAGCATACTACCCCCAATCCCATGTGCTTTAACTTTGCACATTAATCTCTTGTGTGGGACCTTGTCGAAAGCCTTCTAAAAGTCCAAATACACCACATCAACTGGTTCTCCTTTGTCCACTTTACTGGAAACATCCTCAAAAAATTCCAGAAGATTTGTCAAGCATGATTTCCCTTTCACAAGTCCATGGTATTGGGGGTAATATACTGACATAGGTAGAGAACTGGTTGGCAGACAGGAAGCAGAGAGTCGGGATAAACGGGTCCTTTTCAGAATGACAGGCAGTGACTAGTGGAGTTCCGTAGGGCTCAGTGCTGGGACCTCAGCTCTTTACAATATACTTCATGATTTAGATGAAGGAATTGAGTGTAATATCTCCAAGTTTACAGATGACACTAAACTGGGTGGCAGTGTGAGCTGTGAGGGGGACGCTAAGAGGCTGCAGGGTGACTGGACAGGTTAGGTGAGTGGGCAAATGCATGGCTGATGCAGTATAATGTGGATAAATGTGAGGTTATCCACTTTGGGGGCAAAAACGCGAAGACAGACTATTATCTGAATGGTGGCAAATAAGGAAAAGGGGAGGTGCAACAAGACCTGGATCTCATGGTTCATCAGTCATTGAAAGTTGGCATACAGGTACAGCAGGTGGTGAAGAAGGCAAATGTTATGTTGACCTTCATAGCTAGGGGATTTGAGTACAGGAGCAGGGAGGTCTTTCTGCCGTTGTACAGGGCCTTGATGAGGCCTAACAATGAATATTGTGTTCAGTTTTGGTCTCCTAATCTGAGGAAGGATGTTCTTGCTATTGAGGGAGTGCAGCGAAGGTTCATCAGACTGATTCCCGGGATGGCTGGACTGACATATGAGGAGAGACAGGATCAACTGAGCCTTTATACATTGGAGTTTAGAAGGATGAGAGGGGATCTCATAGAAATATACAAGATTCTGACGGGACTGGACAGGTTAGATACGGTTAGAATGTTCCCGATGTTGGGGAAGTCCCAAACCAGGGGACACAGTCTTAGGATAAGGGGTAGGCCATTTAGGACTGAGATGAGGAGAAACTTCTTCACTCAGAGAGTTGTTAACCTGTGGAATTCCCTGCTGCAGAGAGTTCTTGATGCCAGTTCATTGGATATATTCAAGAGGAATTAGATATGGCCCTTACAGCGAAATGGATCAAGGGATATGGAGAGAAAGCAGGAAAGGGGTACTGAGGGAATGATCAGCCATGATCTTATTGAATGGTGGTGCAGGCTCGAAGGGCCGAATGGCTACTCCTGCACCTATTTTCTATGTTTCTATGATTCAAGCCCTATGTGTGCAAGGGCTGTGGGACAATAAGGCACCTCCAATGAATGTGCAAATGATCTCTGACTCACCACGTGGAAGGTAGTCAGGAGAGGATGACCGATCCAGCAAAGATCACGATGAACGCGCACGAGAGGCAACTGAACCTGAGGATGAAGAGGAGGTATGTGGGATATACACCTTCACCACCAAAACCCTCCGATAATGTTAAAAGTGGAACTTAATGGCACTTCAGTCTCCATGGAACTAGACACGGGGGTGAGCAATCAGTTGTGAGCCAGAAGGCATTCGAGAGGCGATGGAGCGATGAAGCACAGCGACCCGAGCTGATCCCGATTCAGGCAAAGCTGCGCACCTACACCAAGGAATTGATACCAGTTATTGGTAGTGCGGACTTAAGAGTATTCCATGAGGGAGCAGTGCTGATTTACCACTGTGGATTGTTTCAGTTGATGGGCCAATGCTGCGTGGCAGGAGGTGGATGGAGATGATTCGATGGAACTGGGAATACCTCTGCGTACCTTCTCCGGTGAACGAGGTCTCCCCTTCTCAAAGGCTGAGCAAACCCCCACCTTCAGCTGAACCTAGCATCGAAGTGCAGATCCAATTGCAGATCTCCGAGACACAGGCCGCTCATCACGACCACGCGGAGGTGAAGATCAACCGAGCTGCGGTACAGGCGCAGTACCCACCACCCGAGGCTGACGACCGCTTCGCGACGATGGAAGGGACTCCAGGTCAACCCTGCGGAGTGGGATTCAGGCTGAAATGATCCAAATGCATCTTCCCGACGCCAGAGGCCAAATAACTGGGGAGGAAGATCACGGCAGTCGGCATCACGGACACGGACGAGAGGGCGCCCATCAACGGGACGAGAGTGCGCCCAGACCCCGGGACGAGAGTGCGTCCAGACCACGGGATGAAGGTGCGTCTAGACCACGGGATGAAGGTGCGTCCAGACCACGGGACGAGAGAGCTTCCAGACCATGGGAGGTCGCCGCAACGGAATGGAGGAATGTGTCGCCCAGCAAGGAAGACGACTGGGTTTGGGGCAAAGGTAAAGGGGCAGCCGCTGAGAAGGCCAGGAAACCACTACGCTCCAATAAATTGTATGCACTATGTAACCCTTGTGAGCGGTTTTTCGCGGCCAATGATGTACCATTATATGGCATTGGGGGTACCTTACAATAAGCCAAAGTAGCGGGCGAACACCAACTGGTCATATATGTATCTGACAAAGTACTTGTAACAATTGATGTGTTATCACACGGGGCCTTGTGTGTTGTACAGCAAGTCAAAGTAGCGGGCGAACCTCAACCAGTTGTATATGTAACTAACAAAGTATTCGTAGCAAGTGAGATGTTACCGCACGGGGTCGGGAGTGTTGTGCAGCAAGTAAAAGAAGCGGGCGAGCCCCAAACGATTGAACATGTATCAAATAAATTAAACAAAGCAGCAGCCTTTGATCACGGAACTAAAGAGACGTACCAAAGAGTGTCCCAATATGTGCTCGAGTCAGACAAGCTGCTCATCCCACAAGCTTGGGAGAGCAGAGGCACTATTATCAATTGTTATTTCAAGAAGGCCTAACACTGTCTGTGCACTGCAACATGACCCGCCATGGGCCAGGCACTGAGAACGACACTAATGCCCTCAGTTGGCTACCATTGCCCACCACCAGAGAGGAAATGGCGCAGCCTGCAGACCCACTCGCAGTCGTGGAAGTGCTTGAAAGCAAGGGGCCAACCGTAACGGTTTCCCAGCTTAGGACCTGGACCAGCCAGGATCACATGTTAACGCCTGCCAAAGGTGAACTGCTAGAAGGGATGTGGCGACCTATCCGTTGCAGAGACAAAAGACCCATCCCTACGTTGCAAAGTAAGGCAAGGCGGCTACACACAGTCGGTGGTCCGGGACCCCCATACAACGGCCCAGGGCCCATGCGGATCACTAGACCTCTCGCCACTACCGAAAGTCTCAAGGCCATTGCGGCCATCCTGGGCTTGCCAGACCTCAGGGTCAGTGACAATAGCCCAGAGCAAGCAGCCAAAATCACTAAACCTAGCACCACGAGTGTCACGGTAGATTCCCTACAGACCCGGCTATCCTGGGTGCAACGCAGTCACCAGACAGAATCACTGAGAACCGAGCCTTCCGTATGCCATGAGCAGAGAATGCACCATAATTGCACAGCCCCTCCACGCGACACCAGAATAAGTGATGTAGACCATGTTCAGGGCCCCAGTTGGGCTGCTAGCACTGCATTAGCCAAGGGGGGGAATGGAGTGTATGTGGTGAAAACTCCATTCCCCCCCTTGATTGTGAAACCATGTACCGGGCTAATGAGTAAAGCATTTGGACAAGACCAAATTGCGAACCACAGATAATCAGGAACCACCGTGGAAGGACCTGGCCCCCAGCGACCCACCTCGATCAACCTCGCCGTCGACCACGAGGATGAACCCACCATGTCAGGATTCAACCCAGGCGATCGGCCCGGGGACGCAGGGCGCCAGATCGCCTCAACTCACAAATAACTTGTACATAAGACTTTGGGGGGAGTGATGTTATGTATGCATGTAAAGCTTACCAAAATGCAAGACTTGCCATTAGGAGGCACACCTGTGGGAGACCTAAGGGTCACCTGTGCACCCTGGGGTGAGCAGGTATAAAAGGTGACTCACCATGCTCCTTCCCCACTCTGGAGTCTGAATAAAGAGACCAAGGTCACAACAGTTTGAGCTTGCGATATAGTCCTGTGGATTTATTCTGAACATAACATGGGGTTGTGCTCAGTGGAACTGTCGTCGAATGAGGTGATCACGGACAGCCCGGCCGAAGACAGGATGTGCTGGTTGCCTCCTCAGTTCCTCTTCCTCCTCCTCCTCCTCTTCCTCCTCCCCTCCACCTCCTCCCTCTGCGAGCAGTTTGTCCTCTTCTTCGCTGCCTCTGCTTATCTCTCTGTCACGCTACAGGCCAAGCGGGATGGCAACTACAGCACCCATGATGGTGAGCAAGTGGTCTGACCAGAACCCTTGATGTCAAAACCAAGTCTTTCTCCATTCCCTGTCACCTCACCAACTTTAAACAATTCTGGAAAGCACCAAACACTACAAACTTATACAGAACCAGTAGAAACTAATCAGCAACTAACAGAGTGGCTGATGATTCATGTTCCCCCGAAGGTGTGCGGCCACGCACTATTCCAGAAGTCCTGCGCAGGCCGCTCACCAGCTGCAGCCGCTTGACGAAACTGCGCATGCGCGGCTGCTGGAGCAAATTTAATGGGACCGTGCACAACAAAAAAATTAGAGGGAATATTGTTGATGATCCCTTAAAAATGGCACTGGTGGGGCGGTTCCTTGCTGATGCTGAACGCATGTTCAGCTGTGTGAGGTTAAGCCAGGGCGTTAGCTCTAGCGTTGAGGACGAAAATGGCAGTGTGGCGTCAAAGCAGTGTCGCACTTTGTTTGACGTCATGATGTGTCCACTCTACATACTCCTGGCTCACAGTCCTAACACCCGCCCTACCGCCCGCGCCAAAATCGTGTCCGACGCAGCTCACACGAGAAGTGTGTGCGTGCGGCGCAGACACCATTTCGACACAAAACGGTACCCGTAGCACCGAAAAACTGGGTGCTATGGAGCCAAATTTCTAGCCCTAACATTCTATTGGCCCTTTTGATATATTTTTTGTCAGTGACTACTACATTTTAGTGATCTGTGTACATGGACCCTAAATCTTTTTGGACCTCCACTGTTCCTAGTTTTTCATCATTTAAAAAAAATACTTGTATCTATCCTTTTTTTGTTCCAAAGTGGATGACCTCATACTTACCTGTGTTGAAGTTTTTCTGCCACAGTTTTGCCCACTCACTTATTCTATCAGTGTCTCTTTGTAATGTTATGCTCCCATCTAGACTATTTACTATGTCACCAATCTTTGTGTCATCGGCAAACTCGGGTTATCTAAGTCATTAAAATAGTGATTAGTAAAATGGCCATCAGACAGGAGAAGAGCGGTGATCCTCCCACTTGTATTTTAACTCCCACCGGACAGAGAGAGTTAAAATGCCCCTTTAGTATGAGATAGGATGAGATTGATGGATTTTTGAATAGATTGAACTTTTTGCAGGGTAGAAAGAGTTGACGTGATCAAAGCTGGAAGTAACAAAGGCATGGATGGGGGTTTCAGTCGTAGTGAGGATTGGAGGCAGCTGATGTTACAAAGGTGGAGAGCAGCAGTCTTGCTCATGGCTAGGATGTGGAGTTTGACACTTAGTTTAAGGTCAAGCAGCCCAAAGAGATTACACACTGTCAAGTTTGAGCTGACCAAACAGCTATTGATGGAATCAATTAAAGAACATTCTTATTTCTTCAATGACTTATTGTCAGATATGCAGTTGAATAGTGCAGTAATGGTCATGGAGTCAAAGTTGGAGGCAAAAGTTAGATTTGGTCTTTTCGGCATACATACAAAAGCTGGCCACAAGCCTATGAATTATATCATTATGGGGTAGTGTGACGATGAGGAAATAAAGGAGGCCAATAATGAAACATCTGGAGGATAAACACGAACACGTCCTGTTTCCGTGTTGTAATTTCTATAGTAATTCCATGAAGCTATGTTGGGGCAGGAGGAGATGCCATTGCAGGCGTTCTGGCTGTGTTGAAAAATGGAACCAAATGAGTGCAGTGCTCTGGAGGTAGATCAAAGACAATGATGTAGTCAACCATTACAGAAAGAGTGAGAAGGACAGGATGGCTAGCACAACACGATGTCTGTTTACAGTCTATTGAAAATGATTATTTTTCTGGAAACATCAACTTACAGCTTGTATGTGCAGCAAATTGGTTTTTTGACATCTCCTATCCTACCTGTAGTTTGAAAACAGAAAATGTTGGAGTCTAAGGCTGAGTGCAATGATTTTTTTTCCACATCACTGATCGTTTTATTAATGATTTTTCTTTTCCAGAATGGTTGGAGATAAATGTCAGTCACACAATACTTGACTTCTAAAGCATCACAGTAATGAACAATTTTCTGTGTATTTTACTATTCACTTCAAGCAGGATTGACCCACCACCGAGGTTCTAAAATTAATTGACTCGCTCCTTTGAAAAATTTTTGAATAGAGAATAGAGAGTCTGTTGGATGATTCAAGTGACAGAGTACTTTATATTTCCGAACAAACAATCCTAATGTTAACTTGGCAGTGCAAGAGTTTCAAAACTATAACGCAATGGGTTAAAGATGAGAGAAGCTGAAATTGAGCTGCTGGAGCAAATCTGGTGATAAATTTGCATTTTTAGCAGAATGCACAGAAGAAGTTTGACTTGAGGTTTCAACTGAAGGTTAAAACATGGAAGGAGTGAAGTTGGTTTTTAGTGATAGTGTGAAATGGGCGATAGTGAATTGGCAGCCCCTTTTACACCGTGTCCAACTTTTTCGATGGACTTCAGTGAATGTTTGGTGTATGGTCTATTTGCATTACTTGTCCTTTCTAAATGTGAATGTCTTTTGTGCATGGCGAACTAGTCTGGTGCTTTGTCTAGGTCGTTCCCCTGAGACAGAAGAGGGCTAGACGATGGCAGATGTGTGTCGGTGTCAGGCTTCAGGATCTGAGGTCACTCTATTTTAAACTAACTTGCCAAGCGGAATAACAGCAATTATGGGTCAGCCAACCATTTTACACCATGCCTGATTTTTCTCTCCATTGTTCAATGGCACACGAAATCAGGGCAGGGTGTAAAACCGTTCCGGACCTGCTTCATTCCCATTGGGTGGATTCGGTTAAAATTAACCCCTGATCTCTCTGAGCTCACATTGGATGACCCAGCTTCCGGTTGCAGCTCATCCACTACTACAGAGACACCATGGCCCTGCCTGCTGTCTGGCTCATGTGCAATCAAGTGTGGGGGGGAGGGAGCCTGATAACTGCGGAAGTGGCGTCATCGAGAGAGAGAGAGAGAGAGAGAGAACACCAACATCCATGGTGGGTTTCAGCCTTCCCCTCCATTGGCCTCTCTGCCATCCTGCCCATAGGTCTGAAGGCTGTCAACACCTGTGACAGAACTGGCTGAATGCTTGCTGGACACTATTTCCCTCCTTGTTTGTGCTACCTTTTCTGTGAGGGTGCCCATGGAGACTGCCATAGTGTAGCCAAGGGCTTGTGTTGCAATAGTCTGAACATTCATGGGAGAAACTAAGACTGGCAAGAAAGTCACAGCTGCTTACCAGGGGGCTCTGGAGCTGATATTCACTCCAGGGTAACGTTGCCAACTCTCCAGGATTGTCTTGGCATCTCCAGGAATTAAAAGTTAATCTCCAGGGCACTACTGCAAGCAATCCAGGAAAAAAATCATTGGGACATTAAGAAAAATACTGTTTTTTTTTTCATTTTCATTGAACACTATTGCTTATTAGTTATAATAATGTTGGTGGGGCAAAAAGAGGCTGTTTGACCACCAGTTAAAATTTCTCCGATTGGGTAACGAAGAGTCTAATCGCTTTCCAATTGTTAAGAGAAGGCAGGGCGCTGTGAGAATGGACGTGTGGGGATCACTCTGGGAGCATGGCAGCAGGGCAATTATTTTTATTTGTTCACGGGATGTGGGCATCGCTGGCAAGGCCATTATTTACTGCCCATCCCCAACTACCCTTGAGAAGGTGGAGGTAAGCTGCCATTTCAGAGGGCATTTATGAGTCAACCACAATGCTGTGGGTCTGGATTCACATAAAGGGTAAGGATGGCAGATTTCCTTCCCTAAAGAACATTGGTGAACCAGATGGGTTTTTAATGACAATCTGGTAGTTTCATGGCCACCATTACTGATACTAGCTTTTATTATTCCAAATTTATTTAATTATTTAATTAATTAGCTGCCGTGGTGGGATTTGAACTCGTGTCTCTGGATCATTTGTCCATGCCTCTGGATTACTAGTCCAGTGACATAACCACTATGCTACTGTACACATGGAGGCAGGTGGTCATGTGATGAAACTTCCAAGCAGCATTGGTAACCCTACTCCAGGAATGACTGCGCACATTCAATACCATGCATCAGCACCTCCAATATTCAGGTTGGGAACTTCTCCAGACTTGTTGTCATGGTGCGAAAGCTGCTCGGCATATCACCCAATGACTGCAGCGATTCCTGCCGAAGATGTGAGATGGTTGAGTAAGTCATTGAGATGTTCAATCCAGCTTTATTTGTACTCAGAGATTGGGCATTGACATGCTTCAGGGAAGCTATGCCTGGGATGGCAATATTATGGATAGCTTTGGACATATAAACTTGCCCAGACACCATCCTTGAATTTATTCTGAAATCCTATGCGCATAAATACTGAACTAAAGAGTTGCAAAAGAGGCATCTTGTCCACCTTTACTGTTGGTGGAGAAAACTGTTAATCACAAGCAGATCCAGAACTGAGAGACAACACAACATTCTGCATCCACTATAAAAGATTGCTGTACTTTATAAATGTTTAAAATTTATACAAATCAGAGATTCCAATTCTGAAAATGGCACACGATTGAAAATTGCAATAATATAAGTTAATTGATTGTTCTTTAGAGAATATATAATGGAACCATAATTAGTAGTTTCATTGTAACATTTTTGTATTTCTAAATATAGAAGTGAAAATTGCTCTAGTCTACTGTAGCACATGAATTGTCTATGGTGTGCAAAGTCTCTGGGGTTGTTATTTGAAAAAAAAAAGTAGGCTTTGGAAAAACCTTGAATTAAAATTCAGAAGTGCAGCTATTATGAAAATGTAACCTTTCCTGGCAGCAATGATAAATGGTGCAGGTGAAGTCTGCAGTTACTTCTGTGAACAGCTGTTCTAATCTTCAGACAGACACTGTACCTTAAATGTAGATAAATTCACAGGAGTAGACACAAAGGTTAGTCATTTTAAAACAAAAGAGATTTGTTTTTAAATGGTTCCCTGTGTTGAAATCATTTTTGCTCTCATTCCTGGCCAAATCCCCATATCCTGGAAAAAATGAATGTAAGCAAAACTGTTCCTGACATTGATCTGTTGCAATGAATTCACAGTGCAACCATGGATGAACAAATATCCTATCCCTCCACAGCAGAGTGCCTCACTAACTCGTAGGGCCACCACACCGCCCTCTCTTTTTGTTTCTGTCTGTGAGAAAACGAATAGCTGGTTATACAAGAGAAAATTAATGGCAAATTTATAAAGGTCACTGAAAGTGCTCAGATTTGAAGAAACTGAAACAAGATGGCTAATTATAATCAGCAGTATCATAGTTACACTCCAACACAACTTAAGCTGTTGCCTTTCCCTTGTAAGAACACTGGTGTTGTTATCCTGACAATATGTGCTAAAGAATCAGCCAATCCATAACCCCCTCACTTAGATATCACCTGGTGTTTACTGCCTCAGCCTAAGTTTGGCTTGCCGAGCTGTCTTACATCACTCAGTTTGGATTGAGATCCGGTTCACTTTGCCAACCCTCAATTGAAATACCCCAAACCTACTGAGTGAATGAATCATCAAAGAGGAAGTCAGACATCAAATTATGGAATTTCAGGATGTTGACCCAGTGACGGTGAAGAAATAGAGATATATCTCCAAGTTAGGATGGTGTGCGACTTGAGGATGATGACGTCCCCATGACATTGCTGCTCTTGTCCTTCTCGTTAATTGAGGTCACACGAGAGGTGCGGCAGTGGAGTCTAGCCAACAGCTCAAATTACATAGAATTTACAGCATAGAAACAGGCCATTCGGCCCAAAAGGTATGTGCCGGTATTTAAGCTCCACACAAGCTTCCTCCCTCTATAGTTGCTTCATCTCGCCCTGTTAACATATCCTTCGATTCCTTTCTTCCCTCATGTACTTATTTAGCTTCCCCTAAAATGCATCTTTTTAGAGCATAATTAAAGTTAAGTGGCTGCAGATGGGGGAAAATGTTGTTTGCACAATCTTTCTAAACCTTCACATTGGAGTTAACAGGAGCGTTGCCCTTGGGAGGCTGGAATTATGATCAGCTGTAGCCAAGACCATGGGCTGGGCAGGGAAGTGTCTCCTGAAAAATTAAGTGAAAGGAAAAGCAAAATGGAGGTACAAAAAGAAGTCTGTGGACAAATGACAGTACACGATCCCCTGTTTGATGCCCGGCAAAGTGGATGTATCACGGCATGCGACGATTGATGCAAGGAGCAGCAGGGACATGGCTGCAATAGGCACAGGTAATGTTGGTGTCTATTGAGACAGCAACACATCAGGAGCCTCCTGCCAGCCCCTCTGATACCAGCACATTTATCAAAAGTGCACAGGACCAGGCTGCCCAGCAATGACATCTTCACAATCATGTTCAACACAAAACATCATGAGCTCCACACTGCAAAAGCCCAAACAAAGCACTGCTGTCTTCCTTAATTATTTTAAATAAACAATTTTTATTTTGAATTAGTTTCAGGATGGTTAAGGTCTGTGTCAATACTATTGAAAGCAAAAACTTTAGAACGGAGTTTTGATGAAGGGCCATACCAGACCATATATGGATTAAATTGTCTCTTCCTATTCTGAGGACTCTGATCAAACTGCTCTGCACTCCAAACGTTTTAACTTAGAAATTTAGTCGCATAACACCCATTAAGTCCCCACTATGGTGGGCAGGAATTACATACATACTTCTGTCCGGAAGTGCGGTCTCATAGGGCTGCCTTCGGGGCTGGAGGACGAGGAGGAGCAGCAAGGAAGACATCACCGAGCAGGAGAGGCTGCTACAAGAGGGAGGAGGAGGGCGCTGAATAAGAAGCCATATTCACAGAGAGTCTTCAGGGATCACTTCTCCTACATCAACGTTACTGAGAAGCAAAATATGAGGCACTTTCACTTCACCAAGGAAGCTGTCACTGAGCTACATCACCTGCTGCGGTCATAATTCCAGCCTCAAAGCAGGACACGGACTGTCAAGGTAGTTGTCAAGGTAGCCATCGCCCTCAACGGTTAAGTCATTGGCTCCTTTCAGGCTACAATAGGAGACATCAACAACTTCTCATATTTCACAGTGCACCGATGTATCAGAGAGGTCACTCAGGTGCTATACACCAGAAGAAAGCATCTACATCGCAGCCATTTAACAGAGGATAGGGTGCGGGCGGCTCCGTCACTTGCTTGCAACCTCCCCTTCTTGGAGAGCTCTTGACTCAGGGAGTACCTTTCTTTTTGTCATGTATGTACTTTTGGGATCACTAGCCACTAGATGACGTCACTGTTGGAGGCCACATGTGTGTGCAGCCCAAGTATAAAAGACCAGCCATTTTGTATATTAGTCACGTTGGGCCTTAATAAAGCAGAGCCAAGGTCATACCTCTTGGAGTTAAACAGTACTCAGTCTAACAGTTATTACATATACAACACTTGTGAATTCTGGAAAAAACTTGCAGGCACTCCTGCCCATGTTAATGCTGCACTGGCGGCGTTTCCCTCATTCGCAGAGGTGGCTTTCCTCTGTACAGTGGAACCACCCTGAATGAGTAATGACCCCGGCCTAGGAAAATGGGCAAGGATGACAACGAGGTCGGAACAGCGAGCAGAAGTCCCACTCCAATCCTCCTCTGATGGCAAAGCAGCCTGGAGATAAATCCAACCCCCTGTTTACATTTTATCAAACTATTTATGGGCAGGCATTTGAACCATCAATAGTATATAACTCATTTAGAAACAAAGCCAATATTAAAAAGGAAAAACTCCAAATGCTGGAAATCTGAAATGAAAATAGAAAATGCTGGAAATAAGCTATTGAAGCAGGGTCATTGGTCCTTGTAAAGGATAAGGACAGTATATGATGTTTAAAGTGTGTACCCATCATTTAGTTTAGGAATAATGGTAATTTTCTTGGTGAAAAATTATTTCCTATCTTAGAAAACTTAATTTAGCATATTAATATTACAATGCTATTCTGGCCACATTATGGGCCCGAATTTCATCATGACTTAAGGTCCGCCCATTTCTCGGCAGTATTCCGGTGGGGCATAGTTTAAAACCGCCGGAATACCGCCGAGACCGAAGAGCACTAGTTTGGTGAAATCTTTTTCGGCGGAATGGGAGCGGTATGGGAGCGGTGTGCAATGGGCAGTATGCGGTATTATAGTTGATCAAGATTGCCTTTCTTGTCGATGGACAGTGCGGCACTGCTCTGCGAATGCGCAAATTGTTTGAGGTGGGGGGGGCTTTTTTTTCACAGATGCTTTTTCCCCGTGCTTTCGGGGGTCAGGGGTCACCTGCGCTTGCGCAGAGAGTTGAAGTCAAGGGGGAGAGAGTGAGAAGGAGCAGAAGATATTCGGGGGTTAGTTGTTTTCATCAGAGATTCCAGAGTTAAATAATATTAATAACAAATAATAATACAATATCAATAATAATAATGCATATTTTATTGGCGTGTACCAGGACATGGTGCACCTGTCACAAACCAGCGTTGACATATGTCGAGAGCTGCTCAAGGCCATGGCTACAATAGCCGCAAACATCGCGGCACTATCAGAACACCACTCGGAGGATATGTCGTGTCTGATCACCGCGATGGAGTGAACCGCCGACTCTGTCGAATCCATGCGGCAATTAACGGGATCAGGACATGGCACAGAATCCCCCCCTGCCATAGTAGTCAGGTCGACAGCACCTGAGGGTGGGGAGCTGACAGCATCTTCCAACCCTGAAGCCGTGCCTTCCACGTCAAGAGGCCCCATTTATTGCGCCTGCAATGTCTGACCCCAACGACAGCAACAGCACTCGGGGTGCACTGCTGCACACCGGCTTGGTACCACCACGGGAGGTCCGGGCTCAGGGGCAATGGAAAAGGGAATGGCAGGAGGAAGAAAGGGGGGGTGAGTCCGAAGGGAGGGGGAGTACACGGTTGAGGTCGAGGACAGTAAAGGGTGCTTTGTTGTAGTTAAGTGTTCATTGTTAATTTAAAATAGTTGAAGTTTGATTTTTAAAAGTTTATTTCAAGTTGTTAAAGTTTTAAAATTGTTGAAGTTGTTACAGTTGTTCAAAGTTATCGTTATAAATTTTACAAAGTTTTACAATTGTATATTTTTAAAATTTTTACATAAACATTTCAATTGAATATAAGCACTCTTGTACAGTGTCGAACTTTTGGGATAACAGTCATCAGGGTCCCAAAACGCAGTTCTCCACATTCAAGCAAAGCATTTATTTATGAGCTGCTGATGTAACAATTTTGCAATGGCATACACTCCGCGTGCCCTCCGCTGTGGTGTTGAGGGGGGGGGGGTGCGTGGTGCCATGGGTTTATCTGGAAGATCCTCCTCATCCTCCTCCCCATCTTTTTCCTCTCTTTCCTCCTCCGTCTCCTGCACTCTCTCGTCAGGTAATCCCGCAATCCTCTGTGGCAATTCCTGTCCCCGCATGATTGCTAGATTATACAACATACAGCACACCACTGTGAACTGAGCAACCTGCTCAGGGTGGTATTGCAGCCTGTCTCCCGAGTGGCCCAAGCATCAAAAGCGCTACTTCACCACTCCAATTGTCTTTTTGATAATATTACGTGTGGCTATATGGCTCTTTTTATATCATTGCTTCAGTCTGAGGGTTCTGCAGGGTGGTTAAGAGCCAGGTGGTGAGACCATACCCTTTGTCCCCCAGAATCCAGCATTTACCTTGTGGCTCAGATTTCAACAGGTCAGACACGGTGCTGTCACGCAAGATATGCGCATCATGGATGCTCCCTGGAAAGTTGGCATTCACTGCCATTATGCACTGTGTATGATCACAGACGAGCTGCACGTTGAGAGAGTGAAATCCCTTACGATTTTGGTACACCTTGGCCTCCTGTAATGGTGCTCGCAGGGCAATATGGGTACAGTCAACAGCACCCTGCACCTTGGGAAAGCCGGCAATGCGTGCAAATCCCAAAGCCCTGTCACTCTGTGCCTCCCAGGTCATTGGGAAGTTTATAAATTCCATCCAGCGTGCATACAGTGCTTCGGTTACCTGTCGAATGCACCGATGAATAGCATACTGAGAAATACAGCATATGTCCCCAGCTGATGCCTGAAAAGAGCCACATGCATAAAAGGACAATGCCACAGTCACCTTCACCTTGTCAGAGAGTGCAGTAATGTTGGTGGTACTGAGCAGCAGGTCTGCCATAATGTGCTGGCAAATCTCATTGATCACCTCTTTTTGGAAGCACAACCTTCGAACACACCGTCGATCGGTCAGGTCCAAGTATGAGCACTTCTACCTAAAAAATCCTTCGGAGGGTAAGGCCTCCTCCTCCTCATCAGTCTGTGACCTCCTCGTGATAATTCTGCTCAATAAACCTTCTCCCATCTGGATCCTCCATTAGACAGGTAGTCAGCAATACAGGCTGAGATAGTACAGGCCCCATTCTTTTTAAATCTCCAGAATATCCTCAAAGATCCTGAGATAAACTCAAATTATTTTTCAATAAAAAAAATATTAACTCAAATGCTTTCTATCTTAATAATGTACTCAGTACCAATAAAATACCTTTCCCACTGTAAATCGCACTGTAAATCACTGTTCACCTCTGAAATGCTGAGGTGCTGCTTTTGCTGACTGTTCCCGATTCCAAAATGGCAGCACTGAGCACTACTGCCCATTCCCGCCCATTTAAGATCAAGTAAAACCACCTTCTCAAGGATGGTATGCAGCACCGGTGGTATGTTGCCGGTTTGTCATGAAACTTGCACTTTTTGGGCGGTATGCGGGCAGTTCTACATGGCGGATGGTGTGCATACTGCTCCAAAGTATGTCAATGGTGAGCCTTCCGCCAAGCGGTATGTCGGTGGTATGTACCTGTTTTTTGACAAAACTTGTATTTTTGGGCGGTAAGCGGGCAGCAGTGGGCGGTATATCGATGAATTATGGGCCCTATGTGTTATTCAGTTGCTAACAATCAACAGATTATCATTGGGAGCATTAATGTAAAAGCTAGGATCTTCAATATTTTCTTACGGAAAAGTCAGGAAAATATTATCATCCTGATATTGTAAAGTTATTTTTTTGTGCTGTGTGTAAATGTCACATATTTGTCTGTAGTAAAAGAAGGTGGAGTCAGATTCTTTTTATGTACAATGGGGACCGTTATTCCAATCTCAGCGAAGCACTCACCTTTCCACTGGTACTTGACAACAATGCTCTTACTGCAGGGATCACTCTGTGTGCTGAGGAATGGTGCATTAATCTCCATTGTTCTGAATTGAGGAGTCAATGGCAAACTCCGTATACCAGCTAAATGTTTAATTCTTGTTACATAATTGCCAATATAGTCATTTTACACTTGATAGCATTTCCATAGAAGTCCCAATGCTTGAATGAAGGCATCTCTGCCTTTGAATTCTCAAGAAGTATGACAATAATTTCATTTTATCTGTAAGACTGAAGTCAATTTGGATCACAGGGTGCTCAGTAAAAGGATGTTTGCTAACAGTTTGACGAGTTGATAATATTCTTTGTGTGAATGACAACACACTGTGGCAAGTTTGTGCACAATCACTTGTGTTCATTGATCTAGTTTGGTTAAATTTAATCAGTTCTCAGTGAGGCAGTAGGATGGAACAACATGTGGGGAAAAAACTGAAAGCTTCTCGTTATCCCACCTGAGTCCTATCCTATACTAAGTTCTTCTCACCTATCATCCCGCATTTGGTGACTTGCACTCACTTTCTGTCCCACAATCGTCATCCTTATTTACAATTCCCTTTCTGGCCTTGCTTAACCTCTCTCTGTACCATCATCCAGTCCTGTTACATCCTCTGCTCCTGGCACTGGCCTACTCTGCCCCCCTACTTTCCTTTGTTCCACCATTGGGCAAGTGCCTTCCACCATCATAGACCTGCACTTGAGAATTCTCTTCGTAAACCATTCTGCCTTGCTACCTCACTCCCCATCTTTTCAACCACACTTTCAGTTATATTCCCTAATTCTTCTCCTGTTTCTGTTCAGTTTTCCTGCAGCCTTCCTCCTTTTTATGAAGTGCCTTAGCACACTTCACTGGTGGTTCAGCGTGGCACTGTCATTTAGCGCTGCGCAAATCTAGCATTTGGTGACGTCAACAGTGCGCAACGCCCCCTTTGCGACGCATTTCTGAACTTGACTGCTTTCACCTGCCGTAGCGCCTGGCGCTACTCCCGACACAGGGAAGCAGACGGTGCACAGAGGATCCTGGGGTGATATCGTAGAGAATAAAGAGTCAAATTTTTAACAATTTCTTACTCTCTTACCTTTCATCATCATCATCATCATAGGTGGTCCCTCGAACGAGGATGACTTGCTTCCACGAGTTCACAGGTGTTTCAATGAAGGACCTGTTGTTCCAGTCCTGAACTCCAATTGAGGGGGTGGAAGATGCCTGTGCGTGGATTTTTTTAACGTGTGGTGACCGTTGCACACCAGCCACCACACGGGCTTGACAGAGATAGGCCTTTATCCAGTGGCAAGGGTTAACCAGGACGACTGGAGACCTGCTCTGCTGCACGGACCTAGTGCGTACACATATCGCAGTGTGGGCTGGTCCGTGCTGCCCCTGGGCTCTTGGCTCTTCTGGGCCCCGTACCCTCATTTGCCGCTCCTCCGCCAAACAGTCGCCTCACCTTCGCCGCGATCTCACATCGCTCCTCCGCCACCTTTGGAAGACTGTTGGTGGCCTCCGTTCCATTTTCTTGCAGGTTCCACATGGTCGCTCTTACCTCCTCTTTAGCCGCTAGGATCCTCATGCCTCAACCTGAGAAGTGCTCCCGTGCTACCGCCTCACGATGGGCCTTTAGCACCCTAAGAGGATTGTGCAACGCTTCCCTTAGCATCGCACTCTCCTCTTGGGGCGATACAACTAAACATCCCACTTTGAGGAGGTAGACGTCGCCTGGCACTAAAGGTAGCGCACCAGCAGCATCACCGCCTCAAACGGCTGATACCAAATTTCTAGCCTAAAATGTCGCTCAGTCAGCATCTGCAAAGAGAGAGTTTAAGATTATAGCCTTTTTGCTTATTAATTTGCTAATTAAGACTTGTTGTTATATATGTAGACAATCATAATTAACTTAGCAGAAAGGGTAAATGGGAAAATAATGGCTAACTTGACATCCTAAAGAGCAAACATTTATCACAATATACATATAATTGAACAATGGTACAGTGAAAGAAATAATGCAGCACGACCTTGGAAAAGGGCTGGAAACTGCTCAAACAAGACTGGACTGATAACAACATAGAAAGCAGAGAGATAGGAAAGGGGCCTGCGTGTGAACCCAGGCTTCTTGAAATAGTTTAACTGCTGTGGAAAGATTCAGAGAAAGGAATGTTGAGTGTAAGCCAGTGATTAGTTCACACCCTCAAAGCCTCCCTGATAAAGTGCAACATCCCCATCGACACCTGGGAGTCCCTGGCCAAAGACCGCCCTTAGTGGAGGAGGTGCTGAGCACCTTGAATCTCATCGCCGAGAGCATGCAGAGGTCAAGCGTGGGCAGCGGAAAGAGCGTGCGCAAACCAGTCCTACCCACGCTTTCCATCAACGACTATCTGTCCCATCTGTGACAGGGACTGTGGTTCTCGTATTGGACTGTTCAGCCACCTAAGAACTCATTTTTAGAATGGAAGCAAGTCTTCCTCGATTCCGAGGGACTGCCTATGATGATGATGAAAATCCCATTGGTTTTGAATGAGAGTAAGGGTATAAGAAGGGTGTCATGTATTCAACTGTCATTGTAACCCATGCATAAACTGACCTAAGTTGTACACCGTGAGAACATTGACCACTAGGTGGTGAACTTGTGGGAGACACTCCTAACCTGGACTTTCAGGTATAAAAGGGGAAGCTCCACCCACCTTCATCACTTCAGTGCTGGAATAAAGGTTACTGGTCACAGAGTGACCACCTCTCAAGAATGGGCCTCGTGTGCATTTATACTGTATAGTAAGGACATATCATTGGCGATGAGAAACTGGGATTCAAACCACGCGAGCATGGCCACTAGCAGCACAGACGAGAGGTACTGTGTTGGTGATGATTGGGACGATTTTATTGAGAGACTACAGCAAAGTTTCGTCACTAAGGAATGGCTGGGACAGGATTTGGCCGACAAACGCAGGGCTCATCTCCTGACGGTTTGTGGATCCAGGACGTACTCCTTGATGAAGGACCTTCTAGCGCCAGAGAAGCCGGCGGACAAAACTTTTGAAGAGCTCAGTAAGTTGATCGGGGAACACTTTAAACCGGCGAGCAGCATGCACATGGCGAGACACAGGTTTTACACGCACTGGCGGCGAGAAGGGCAAAGCATTCCAGACTTCGTGGCAGACCTCCGACGACTGGCGAGCCGATGTAAGTTCCCAGATGCATGCAGAGCGGAGATGCTGCAAGACTTTTTTTAATTGAGGGCATCGGGCATGCTGGAGTTTTCAGGAAACTGATTGAGACCAAAGACTTGACCCTGGAAACGGCGGCTTTGATGGCCCAGACATTTATCTCAGGGGAGGAAGAGACCAGAATGATGTTTGACAAAAATCTTGGTTTAAATGCAGCAAATGGACAGGGAGTCAACATTGTTAACGCGGCACACAGTTCTCCAGGCAGACAGGAGCAATTGGACATGCCCGAGCATGTAGTCGAAACCAAAGGGGGAATTCAACAGAGATAATGGCTAGCTGAACGGCAATTCATGCCATCGCAATGGACAATGTGGCCAGTAATGGGGCCATCAACGGTGTGCTTAAGGACAGTTACAGAGACAGTCAGAGACAATTGACTGGTAATGGACCTTTTGTTTCCAACAACGGCTCATGTTGGAGGTGTGAAGGCAAACACGCAGCCAGAGCTTGCAGGTATCAGCAATACATCTGCAGAAATTGCAACGTCAGTGGTCACTTGGCACGTATGTGCAGGAAGCCTGCAGCCAGGTTGATGTACGAGGAGGACGGGCCCGATGTAAACCCTACGAGACCAAATGAACACTGGGGGAAATTGCTGGAAGCTGAAGTTCAGTGAGTTCATGTGGAGCACATATACAGTTCATACACCAGGACGCCACCGATAATGATGAAAGTGCTCCTCAATGGCATCCCAGTATCAATGGAGCTAGACACGGGGGCCAGCCAATCCCTGATGAGTATCAAACAGTTCGACAAGTTGTGGGCGTCCAAGGCCAGGAGGCCAAAATTATTGCCGATTGACGCACAGCTACGGACATATACAAAGGAGATCATTCCGGTGCTAGGCAGCGCCACGGTAGTTGTGACCCACAAAGATTCGGAGAACAGGCTGTCACTCTGGATTGTCCCGGGGGACTGTCCTGCACCACTGGGGAGGAGTTGGCTTGCTGTCATGAACTGGAAATGGGGCGATGTCAATGCAATTTCTTCTGTGGAGCGAATATCATGCTCAAAGGTCCTGGACAAATTTGACTCATTATTTCAACCCGGCATTGGCACTTTCATGGGGACCAAGGTAGTGATTCACATAAACCCGGATGCCAGGCCAGTACACCACAAGGCCATAGCGGTGCCGTACGTGATGCGGAAAAAGATAGAATGCGAATTGGACTGCCTGCTGAGGGAAGGCATCATCTCGTCAGTCGAATTCAGTGACTGGGCGAGCCCGATTGTGCCGGTGCTCAAGGCGGATGGGTTGGTCAGGATATGTGGCGATTACAAGACCACCATCAATTGGGTGTCACTCCAAGACCAGTACCCACTACCGAGAGCGGAGGACCGCTTTGCGACGCTATCCGGTGGCAAACTTTTTTCAAAATTGGACCTGACCTCAGCTTACATGACCCAGGAGCTGGCGAGTGAGTCGAAGAAGCCGACCACCATCACGACACACAAGGGGTTGTTTGAGTACAACAGATGTCCGTTCGGGATTCGCTCGGCCGCCGCGATCTTTCAACGAAATAAGGAAAGCCTCCTCAAGTCGATTTCAAGGACGGTGGTTTTTCAGGACGACATCCTCATCACGGGTTGTGATACTGAAGATCACCTCCACAACCTGGAGGAGGTGCTACACAGACTGGACCGGGTAGGTCTGTGACTGAAAAAGGCGAAATGCGTCTTCCTAGCTCCAGAGGTAGAATTCCTGGGGATGAGGGTAGCAACAGACGGGATCAGACCTGCTGCATCCAAAACGGAAGCGATCCAGAGAGCACCCAGACCCCGTAACACGACGGAGCTGCGTTTGTTCCTGGGGCTCCTGAACTATTTTGGTAACTTTCTTCCCAAATTGAGCACGCTGCTAGAGCCGCTACACGTGCTCCTACGCAAAGGTCATGAATGAGTCTGGGGGGAGAGCCAGGAAAGGGCTTTTGATAGAGCACGCAATTTGTTATGTTCCAACAATCTGTTAACGCTATATGACCCATGTAAGAAACTTGTTTTAACGTGCGATGCGTCGTCCTATGGGGTCAGGTGTGTGTTGCAGCATGTTAATGCCAAGGGTCAGTTACAGCCGGTAGCTTATGCCTCCAGAAGTCTGTCCCAGGCAGAAAGGGGCTACGGGATGGTAGAAAAGGAAGCGCTTACATGTGTATATGCAGTAAAAAGAATGCACCAGTACCTGTTTGGCAGAAAATTTGAGCTGGAGATAGATCACCAACCCCTAACGTTCCTTTTGGCCGACAACAAGGCCATAAATGCAAATGCATCGGCCCGCATACAGAGATGGGCACTCACGTTAGCCGCCTATGATTATACAATTCGGCACAGACCAGGCACTGAAAATTGCGCCAATGTACTCAGCAGGCTCCCACTAGCCACCACTGAGGGGGCAACCGAGCATGCTGCTGAGATGGCCATGGCTGTTGAAGCTTTCGAAAGCGAAGGCTCACCCGTGACAGCCCGTCAGATCAAAGTCAGGACGAACAGAGACCCGCTACTGTCTTTAGTCAAGAAATGTGTCCTGAATGGGGACTAGGCAGCCACGTACAGGGCATGCCCTGAGGAATTCAAACCATTTCACAGACGCAAGGATGAACTCTCGATTCAGGCCGATTGCCTACTGTGGGGAAACCGAGTAGTCATGCCCCAGATGGGCAGAGAGATGTTCATCAGAGAACTCCACAATGAGCACCGGGCATTGTCATGATGAAGGCAATTGCCAGGTCACACGTTTGGTGGCCAGCGATAGATGCAGACCTGGAACTTTGTGTTCGCAGGTGCAACACGTGTGCCCAGCTGGGCAATGCGCCCAGGGAAGCCCCCCTTAGCCCCTGGTCCTGGCCCGCCAAGCCATGGTCACGCATCCATGTGGACTACGCAGGTCCTTTCATGGGAAAAATGTTTTTGGTTGTAGTAGACGCCTACTCCAAATGGATCGAGTGTGACATTCCCAATTCAAGCACATCCTCTGCCATGGTAGAAAGTCTACGGGTAATATTCGCCGCCCATGGTCTACTGGACGTCTTAGTCAGCAACAATGGCCTGTGCTTTACAAGCATTGAATTCCAGGACTTCATGGCAGGAAATGGTATCAACCATGTCAAAATGGCACCGTTCAAGCCGGCCTCAAACAGCCAGGCGGAACAAGCAGTGCAGATAATCAAACAGGGGATGCTCAGAATCAAGGGAGTTCCCTACAAAGCCGCTTATCACTCCTCCTGTTGACCACACTCGCTCACAGGGATCCCACCCGCAGAGCTGCTAATGAAAAGGATGCTCAAAACCACCATGAAAGAAATTGTAGAGAGCAGGCGCCAGTCACAATGTGATTACCATGACGGGAATGCGAGGGCGTGATGTATTGATGTCAATGACCTTGTCTTTGTCCTCAACTACGCTGCAGGGCCTAAATGGCTCGTAGGCTCTGTGATTGCCAAAGAGGGCAATAGGATTCTGGTAGTTAAACTATCAATGGACAAATCTTCCACAAACATGTGGATCAAACAAAAAGGAGGTTCAACAACCCCATAAAAGAAGCAGAGGAAGAACACGATGTAGAGTTCGGTCACAGGTGACCGAACACCGGAACCAAGCGGAGGAGAGCCTGTGGGCAGTCCGGACAGGCCTGAGGCAGTGCAAACAGCTTTTACCGATGTATAAAATGGAAGAGAGTGACTAAAGTAAATGTTGGTCCCTTAGAAGATGAGAAGGGGGATTTAATAATGGGAAATGTGGAAATGGCTGAGACCTTAAACAATTATTTTGCTTCGGTCTTCACAGTGGAAGACACAAAAACCATGCCAAAAATTGCTGGTCACGGGAATGTGGGAAGGGAGGACCTGGAGACAATCACTATCACTAGGGGGTAGTGCTGGACAGGATCTCAAGGTAGACAAGTCCCCTGGGCCTGATGAAATGCATCCCAGGGTATTAAAAGAGATGGCGCAAGTTATAGCAGATGCATTCATTATAATCTACCAAAATTCTCTGCACTCTGGGGAGGTACCATTGGATTGGAAAGCAGCTAATGTAACGCCTCTGTTTAAAATAGGAGGCAGACAAAAGGCAGGTAACTATAGGCCGGTTAGTTTAACATCTGTAGTGGGGAAAATGCTTGAAGCTATCATTAAGGAAGAAATAGCGGGACATCTAGATAGGAATAGTGCAATCAAGCAGACGCAACATGGATTCATGAAGGGGAAATCATGTTTAACTAATTTACTGGAATTCTTTGAGGATATAACGAGCATGGTGGATAGAGGTGTACCGATGGATGTGGTGTATTTAGATTTCCAAAAGGCATTCGATAAGGTGCCACATAAAAGGTTACTGCAGAAGATAAAGGTATGCGGAGTCAGAAGAAATGTATTAGCATGGATAGAGAATTGGCTGGCTAACAGAAAGCAGAGAGTCGGGACAAATGTGTCCTTTTCGGTTGGAACTCGGTGGTTAGTGGTGTGCCACAGGGATCGGTGCTGGGACCACAACTGTTTACAATATACATAGATGACCTGGAAGAGGGGACGGAGTGTAGTGTAACAAAATTTGCAGATGACACAAAGATTAGTGGGAAAGCGAGTTGTATCGAGGACTCAGAAAGGCTGCAAAGAGATTTCGATAGGTTAAGCGAATGGGCTAAGGTTTGGCAAATGGAATACAATGTCGGAAAATGTGAGGTCATCCACCTTGGAAAAAAAAACAGTAAAAGGGAATATTATTTGAATGGGGAGAAATTACAACATGCTGCGGTGCAAAGGGACCTGGGGGTCCTTGTGCATGAATCCCAACAAGTTAGTTTGCAGGTGCAGCAGATAATCAGGAAGGCGAATGGAATGTTGGCCTTCATTGCGAGAGGGATGGAGTAAAAAAGCAGGGAGGTCCTGCTGCAACTGTATAAGGTATTGGTAAGGCCGCACCTGGAGTACTGCGTGCAATTTTGGTCACCTTACTTAAGGAAGGATATACTAGCTTTGGAGGGGGTGCAGAGACGATTCACTAGGTTGATTCCGGAGATGAGGGATGATACCTTATGATGATAGATTGAGTAGACTGGGTCTTTATTTGTTGGAGTTCAGAAGGATGAGGGGTGATCTTATAGAAACATTTAAAATAATGAAAGGGATAGACAAGATAGAGGCAGAGAGGTTGTTTCCACTGGTCGGGGTGACTAGAACTAGGGGGCACAGCCTCAAAATACGGAGGAGCCAATTTAAAACCGAGTTGAGAAGGAATTTCTTCTCCCAGAGGGTTGTGAATCTGTGGAATTCTCTGCCCAAGGAAGCAGTTGAGGCTAGCTCATTGAATGTATTCAAATCATAGATAGATAGATTTTTAACCAATAAGGGAATTAAGGGTTACGGGGAGCGGGCGGGTAATTGGAACTGAGTCCACGGCCAGATCAGCCGTGATCTTGTTGAATGACGGAGTAGGCTCGAGGGGCTAGATGGCCTACCCCTGTTCCTAATTCTTATGTTCTTATGTCCTTATGTACTTAAACAGCAGACACTCAGGCCAGCATCCAATAACCGGAGCCCCAACTCAGGCGCTCTACAAGGGAACGTAAACCACCAGAGAGACTTAACCTTTGATCCCAATAAGATTTTGGGGGGAGGTGATGTCATGTATTCAACTGTCATTGTAACCCATGTATAAACTGACCTAAGTTGTACACCGTGAGAACATTGACCACTAGGTGGTGAACTTGTGGGAGACACTCCTAACCTGGACTTTCAGGTATAAAAGGGGAAGCTCCACCCACCTTCATCACTTCAGTGCTGGAATAAAGGCTACTGGTCACAAAGTGACCTTCTCGTGTGCATTTATACTGTATAGTAAGGACATATCAAAGGGGAACCCAACAATGCTTCAGGGTAGAACATTGGAGTCGAGCACGGTAAATTTGGTGAGACACTCAGAGGTGGAGTTGGGCCAGAGAGGACACAAGCCAGAGTGTGTAGATAACTCTTTCTTTTACCGAAGACATAATGGGGTCGTATAACTATTCTTGAAAACTGTTGCTTAAGATGCAATAATTGTATTGATCCTTGCTTGTGTTGAATAAAGTTTTAAATCACTGCTCCCAACATGGGTCAACATCGAATCGTTTGGAATAATAGAATCCCAAAAAGGGGGATTCTCACAAATTTGAAAAGGGCTACGAACTGCTCAAGCAAGGAAAGGGCAGCAGGACATTGACAGCAGATGATTTATTTTATTTTGCTATTAACATGTTCAGTACAAGTGAGGTCCTAGCCGATGTGCCTGAGCTCCCCGAGTCAGATACGAAAGGTTACTGCATCCTACCAGTAGTAGCAGCGGTGCAATACCAAGGCCCCAAGTTTCGTGCCGCGGCGAAAACGGCGCACCTCCGAGCTGGGCGCCTGTTTTTCGCGCCGAAAACTGCGCCTAAATAAAAAGTCCGATATTCTCGAGCTCCTTGGAGCTCGATGCCTGCTTGGTGCGGCGCGCTCTTCGCAGCAGGGGGCGGAGCCTAACACTCGCGCCGATTTTCTAAGTAGCAGGGGGCGGGTACAATTTAAATTAGCCTTCGTGGTTCCGGCAACCCTGCGCGTGCGCGTTGGAGCGTGCGCAGTCTCACACAAACATTGGCACTCGGCCATTTTTAAAAATACTGCAGAAAAAGTGAAGATTTGTTTCTTGGACCCCTGCAAAGGCTTGTAATTTAATTTTTTTTGATATTTCTGTGTGTGAGGGAGTGCTTTTAGCAGCACTGCTGAATAAATCACCTGCTGAAATCAGTGAGTTCAGCTTTTCACTGCTAAACTTGCAGAACCGGTGCTGCATTGGTGCATGCAAATTAAGGACTGTGTGTTTGGAGAAATAAGAGTGCCAATTCAACTTTGCAATAATACGTGGTGTTGACAATGCAGCACCCATTCTGCAAATTTAAACATAAAACTGTCGATGTGGCTGCCTCTCCCTGTCCAAATGGCCTCAGTCCCCCTCACAGCTCCAAGGCTGCTGCTGTATCTTCGGCTGCCGGCCAGCCACTGACGCCGCTGATATCCTATGGCCAAATGGCCTTACGTCCGTCCGCTGCTGATTCTTTGGCTGCCGGCCAGCCACTGACGCCGCCCCTAAAGCGTGGCCGGATGGCCTCAAGAATCTTAATGAGCTGCGTGTGTCCTGCGTTGATTCTTCAGCTGCCGGCCAGCCACTGACACCGCTGCTATCTCATGGCCGAATGGCCTCACATCGGTCCGCTGATTCTTCGGCTGCCGGCCAGCCACTGACGCCGCTGATATCTCATGGCCGAATGGCCTCGGGTCCGTCCGGTGCTGCTTCTTCGCGGCCAGCCACGAAGAGAATGAAGGCCTGCCTCAAGCACTGCAGCTCAGCTCAAAGCTTGCTGCCACTGCCGTCGAGACACTGACGCCACACCGCTGCCTGTCGCCAACATGAAAGGCCTGCCTGAAGCACTTTCACACAGGTAGGAACATGGTTTATTTAATCTTTTCTTTGCTTATAAATTTTTATTCAGGTTGGATTTATTTGTATAATATTTGTATAAGTATAACTAAGGATTGATTGTAGAATTTAATGACTTCCCTTCCCCCCCTCCCCCCCCCACCTCGTTCCCTTCGCCTAATTTGTAACCTACGCCTGATTTTCTAAAGTGTTGACAAGGTTTTTTCGAGCGTACAAAAATCTTCACTTACTCCATTCTAAGTTAGTTTGGAGTAAGTTTTCACTCACGAAACTTTGAAATCAGGCGTAAGTGGCCGGACACGCCCCCTTTTGAAAAAAAAATTCTGTTCCAAAGTGAAACTGTTCTAACTGACTAGAACTGGAGCAAACTAAATGTGGAGAATTCTGATTTCTAAGATACTCCGTTCTACACCAGTTGCTCCTAAAAATCAGGAGCAAATCATGTGGAAACTTGGGACATAAGTGTGGCTAACTTTGCAGAAGTTGAGCGAGCCATGGACAAGTTTGGGAAGCTCTGTGTCACGGATTTGGTATCGTATCCAAAAGCAGTCGAATGGATCCAGAACCAGATTTCTCTGGGAAAAATCCAATTGGATAAAGGAAAGCACCTCTCGGCTTATGCACCCCACCAATGCGCACAATGTGGTGAGATAAGAGAAGGAAAACATTCGGAAGCGCAGAAAATAATAAAGAGAAAAAAAGAAGGCCAGCTGCTAGAACTGCAGGAACGGTGATCTAAGCGATATACTAACCCATCTGGGAACTCAGCAATTGAAGGAAAAAATCCTTCAAGAACCAAAACAAACTGCTGAGACGACTGTTTAAAAGGCAGAAAAAAGAAACTTTAAGTTGAAACTGACACTGAAGCTGCCAGCTTCTGTGCCAAGAAAAATAAAACACAATACTGAATGAAAGGAAACTTAAAGTATGCTAGCATTTCAGTTTGTGTTAAAGTGTGGAAGTTTTCCTGACTATGAATGTTTAAGAAGTTACAGCATTTATTTTGGCTGAAAGTCTGTCTTTTTTTTAAAGTGTCTGGCATATTTGTTTTGTTTTAGCTCTAACTATTTTTCTGTGCACAGTGCTAAAAGCTATTTAACCCTTTATAGTTTTGTCTTGGATGTTGGAAGTATTAAGCATTTTTATTGTCTTGCCGACAGACGTGTGTTGTTTTAAGTTTGTTAATTGTTTGATTTCTGTATGTACACATATGTATTATTTGTGAGCAACTTGAGCCATGTTTTTGGCTTTTGAACGGATTTAAACTGTGAATAGGCCCGCGGCCTGGGAATATCACGTAAATTTGACACTTTATAACCCATTATAGGGATCAATATTTCTAAATTGCATGAAAGTGTGGTTGATTAAATATGTTCATATCAATTTAAGATTGTGCACCCAGAATTGGGAAAAGCTTTAAAATACATTTTAAGTTAAAGACGCAGGGTGAATTTATTTTGACTACGATTTATGCAACTGTGAAAAGCGAGTTTGTTTTACAAAAGATAAGCTTCAGCCTTGAAGTTACAGTTACCATAGTGTCTGGTAGAAAATTAATTTGAGCGTTTACAATGCATTTTGTTTTAATTGGATTGCAGGAAAAAATGCTATTGCTTTATGCAGTTTTAATTAAAAATGTGTGGTCTGATTTTAAATCAATTCGAACATTTACAAAACACTGTCTTCTTAATTTGGGTACTGCAAATGACCTGCAAATTGCTTAATAGAAGATTGTCAGATGATATGTGAAAACTCATCACTGAGATGATGTGGAGATATAGCAAGGACAAAAGAATGTACAAATAGCTAGGACATAGGAGAGGTCCACACACAAATGTGACAACATAAGGAAAAATAGAAAAAGACAGAGGAAATAAAACAAGCAGCAAAGGTAGCAGATCTTCAATTAAAACAGAAAATGCAAGTGAAAAATGGTGGATCCACCAGGTTTGATGTTATGGAAAATGGTGGATTCAAATCCTATTATAAGATTTGAGCACAGGAAGCTAGGCTGACACTTTATTATGGCAGCCTGTCCACCTCTGGTTCAGAGAAACTTTAAAGATTCCATGGCACAATTCAAAGAAGAGCAGAGAGTTTTCACAGTATCCTGGCCTCAACCAGCAGCACAAGAAACAAGTGAAATGGTTGATCACTTTGTTGCAGTTTTTGGGATCTTGTGCAGAAAATGGCTGCTGTGTTTGCCGACATAGCAACAGTCACTCCAATTCATCGTATGTTTAACACTCTAGGATGTGATAATGCACTACCAAAAAGCTTCCCAGTCGTGAAAATAGCGAATGGATATCTTTGCAGAATAACTCTGGCCTATAAATATCAAATATTTACCTGTAATGGCCCAAATAAATTGGAAATATTGATCATTTCAGAAATATTAAAAATATCAGAAATGATAAATCTTGCAGAAAGCAAATATTAAGATCCTAAGAAACCAAAGGAAAACATTTAAAAATTAAATACTTCTGGTAATAACAACCATGTTTCCTTTATTTTTGGCATCCTCCTAATCATGGTCTCTGTGGTAACCATAATAAACATGCTAATTCAGTAGATGCAAGAGCTCATAGCAATTTGGAGTTCAGATTCAGATTCATTATATTCTTTTATTCCATTACACATAACATTTAGAAAAGCTGAAACAAAAAATTCATATTTAAACATATTAATCCTATGTAATGAGTTGATGGTGACGTTCTCCCCAAACTATTCGGAATAGATGTCTTAATGGCTATGCTTCTTCATAGTGTTAAGATGTCTAACCAGTGAATCTCATACCCCCACTATCAATGACTTTGGATAGATAACCTTTAGGTCACATTTGCAGAATGTTCCAGAAGCCAAGAGCACTTTAATTCACAGAATGAAAATAAATTAGACTCTCCAAGTTATATCGTATTCACATCTCCTCATAAACGATGCCCATGCTATATATTTCCTCAGAAGAAAGGAAGAGTTACTTAGCTTGAACCAATTCATTTCTCTAGGTACTGTCACTGAAGAGAAAAGAGATAATATTAACATTATAGTAGAAGGAGAAATGTCGAGCTCCCTTTTTAAGCCAAGGAGCAGCTGGAGAGAAGATGAGGTAAGTGTTGAGATAATGGCTGCATTTATCAGACGGAATCACTCACTTGCTTTCCTTGCTACAATGCACCCTGGTGCCCTATTGTAGTAGAGATTGACTTCTACTGGAATCAGTTCTTGAGCTATTGCTTGCCATTGTGTGGTTATTAAACTGCACATGTAACAACTGTGCATCTGTGGATATATGAACCCACATTTTGCTGTGGGAGACCAACAAAGACACCCACTGTTAGGTAGCCTTGCCCTTGCCCGTTTAATATTGACAATATTTTGCACTGCAAGTTGCTGGAAGTGTGAGATGCAAATGGCTCGACGCCTTCCACAGGGCATCTGGGAACTGAGTGAACAGGCCAAGCAACTGTGTATCTCAATCCTTAACCAATCAGATTGAAGGATTGTGAAATTAACAGTGCAAGGATTGAGAAGAAAGTGTAAGTTAGAGTGGGTGAATTCACTGTCAAATCAGGTGCAGATAGAGAAAGGAAGATTGGATTATGAGAGTACGAGAGATAGTAAAAACATACAGAAAGAAAAAAGAAAAAGAAAACAAATTAATTTAACTTTTTAAACAATCTCCAACAATTAAAAGCTGAAGGAATGAGACTCCACACTTGTAATAGTTAATTTTCAGTGCCAGAGAGGCAATAATGGCAATAATGAACATTTATCACATCGTTAAAAGGGTACTTAGACTTGAACTGACTTGACTTAACTTTCTTTGGCAAGTTTACTTTATATCTACTGTGCAAGTACAGGAATGTCACACCGCTCAATGCATTTAAATGGTGAGCCAGACAACGAGGTGCCATTTTCGCAAAGCATGCACCTGCAACAGCAACTTCTGATTTCCGCGTTTAGTCACTCATCTGCCCTCGCCTGAAGTTGCTGTGACATTTGCACATAAATAACGGAGAGTGCCATTAGCTTTGATGTTATTTTGACAGCAAATTTTGGGCCATTATAATTGACTTAATGTGATTCTGCAGTTCTATCCAGATAGCTATAGATACTCAAATATGTTTGCCTCCCAGTTTCCACTGGGACAAGGACAACATCTACAATCAGAGCATGAGATACTGGGGTAGACACTGGACCTCATTCCACCTGTTTTACAGGCATAAAGCAGCTGCAATGAGGCACATATTTGAGAACCAAAGTCCTGCGCTACAAGGACACCTAAAAGACATCTAAGCTGAAACTATGTCGGATGATATTTCAAGCGTCCCTGGCAGCTGCCTGAAGCAGGCATCATTCTTCTTCCGTACGTATATGAGCGGCCTAATGCCTGCTTTAGGACCTCTCGGGAATTTGGTGTCCCGAGGAGCAGAACAGTTGCCGGGCCTGCTTTGCTCAGCTTCACCTAGCGTGGATGCAGCCTAGCAATCGGCTGCCACCAAAAAAGGTGAGTTTTAGGAAATTGTTTTTAAATGAGTGTGGAGCCAGGGGTAAGAGAGTTCCTCCCGACTCCACAGCACACCTGACGGCCACGATCCCCCCCCCCCCCCCCACTGTCATTCCCACCCCCACCCCAATCCGGCTCTCAGTCAAAGCCACTGACAGCGAGGCAATTGGTCCAAAATCTATGCATGCAGAAGTGTCAGCTGCCTGTGGGGGCGCAACAGGCACCAGCAGCTCGCCCAAGGTATTTCGCTAAAGTCCAAGGCCTCATGAAGGTTTCCTCTGTTTGGTATTTCACTAGAAACAGACACCAGAGGATTTTTTTTCTTGGATGCATTTGCAATGATTCTATGTATTTGGAGCAACCGCAGGAATTCTTACCCCCAAATGTTTACCTAGTTCTTTTTTAGTTCCGATAGTACTCGATATTCCCATCCAAGTATTAATCAAAGCCAACCCTGCATAACTACAAGTCAGATGAGGTTTGTGGCAATCCAGGAGTTTACTTGTAAGCGCCAATTTTACAAACGCTCCTGGTGTTTGCACCTCATCCACTGGAAGCACAACACCGGGAAGTTGTGGGTGTGCTGCCCATTAATTTTAATACTCAGAAAGTTGTGAACAGCATGCCTCATAATTTCCCCATACGTTCCCTTGGCAGACAATGCTCTCTGTTGGGAGTGCAATTGTGTAAAATTAGCCCCATTATTGCCATAGCATGAAAATAACAATATAATAAGCTGTTCCTTGCAACAATTATTCTAAATACTGGTATAAACACATCTAATGTGTTTCAGAGCTACAGCTGTCCAAATCTTGTTCCAAACCTATTTGTAAAATCCCCAACTTTGTGTGATGCAACAGGAAGTGTGACAAATGTGATGTTTTTTTAAAATGAATTATGAACTACTTGAAAGTTAGCTGCCAATGTTTTAAGGGAAAGTTGAGCTCTGCTTGGGGTCAACCAACCAATGTTCATGAGGATTTCATTATTAGCTGCAGTACCACTCTGCCCAGTGTGTGATTTTCTGTAACCATCACAGAGTTTGATTTTTCTTTTATTAGGAACCATCAAAATGGTCAAAGAGGCAGACTTCAAACAGGGATTAGCAGTTAGTGCAAGATTTCCACCCACACATGAGTGAATATAACAGCATGAAAATGTCCAGCGAGTAAAGTAGATTTAAAATAAATTCTATATAGATTTTAGATTTACTTCTGTTGTGTAAATGCATATAATTCATTATTTTAAAATTCCAATGTTTTTGATTTTTGCCTGCTTTATTTTCTTCCAGTGTTTCGAACAGAAAAGGGCAATTAAATGTTTGCATTTGTAAATTACCGTCAAATGGAATTCCTCATGGGTGGTTTTTTGCATGATATGCTACAGTGATTGTAATATAAAAATGACAGTTTGGACATCAAGACAGAAGGAGTGAAGTTATTTTATTGGGTTGGAGTGTGCGTCTTGTACTCTCCAGATGGACCACTCAGCTTCAAACTAGGCATTGGATTCGATCACGACGAAGGCACACCTAGCCCAATCGACCCTGTAAAGTCCTTCTTACCAACATCTGGGGACTTGTGCCAAAGTTGGGAGATCTATTCCATAGACTAGTCAAGCAACAGCCTGACATAGTCATACTCACAGAATCACAGCTATCAGCCAATGTCCCAGATTCTTCCATTACCATCCCTCAGTATGTCCTGTCCCACCAGCAGGACAGACCCACCAGATGTGGTGGCGCAGAGATATAGTCGGGAGGGAGTGACCCTGGGAGCCCTCAACATTGACACTGGACCCCATGAAGTTTCATGCCATCAGGTCAAATATGGGCAAGGATCCCTCCTGCTAATCACCACCTACTGCCCTCAGCCGATGAATCAGTACTTCTCTGTGTTGAACACCACTTGGAAGAAGCTCAGAGGGTAGCAAAGGCAGAGAATGTACTCTGGGTGAGGGACTTCAATGTCCATCACCTAGAGTGACTCAGTGGCACCACTACTGACCAACTTGCCAAGTCCTGAAGGACATAGCTGCCAGATTGGGCTTGGTAGCAGGTGGTGAGAGAACCAACATAAGGGAAAAACCTACTTGACTACTGCACAGTTCTTGTGGAAACCCCCGTCTTCACACTGAAGACACTCTCCATCATGTTGTGTGGCACTACCATCATGCTAAATAGGATAGATTCAGAACAGATCTACCAGCTCAAAACTGGGTATCTATGAAGCGCTGTGGGTCATCAGCAGCAGAATTGTATTTCACCACAATTTGTAACCTCACTCTATCATTACCATCAAGCCAAACAGCCAAGTGTAGAGGAGTGTAGAAGAGCACGCCAGGAGCGTACCTGAAAATGAGCTGCTAACCTGGTGAAGTTACAACTCAGGACTACACACATGCTAAAAAGTGGAAGCAGCATGCCATAGACAGGGCTAAGCAATCCCAAAGCCAACGGATCAGATCAAAGCTCTGCAGTCCTGCCACATCCAGTCATAAATGGTGGTGGAAAATTAAGTAACTAAATTAAGAGGAGCAGGCTCTATGAACAACCCCATTCTCAGCGATGGTGGAGCCCAGCACATGAGTGCAGAAGACAAGGCTGAAGCGTTCACAGCCATCTTCAGCCAGAAGTGCTGAGTGGATGATCCATCTTGGCTTCCTCCTGAGGACCCCACCATCACTGATGCCAGTCTTCAGCCAATTCGATTCACTCCACACGATATCAAGAAATGGCTGAGCGCACTGGATACAGCAAAGGCTGTGGACCCTGACAACATCCTGGCTGCTGTGCTGAAGACCTGTGCTCCAGAACTAGCCCCGCCTCTCGTCAAGATGTTCCAGCACAGCTACAGCAGTGGCATCTACCCAACAAAGTGGAGAATTGCGCAGGTATGGCCTGTCCACAAAAATCAGAACAAATCCAATCCGGCCAATTACTGCTGCATCAGCCTACTCTCAATCTTCAGCAAAATGATGGAAGGTATTGTCGACAGTGCTATCAAGCAGCATTTACTCACCAATAACCTGCTCACCGATGCTCAATTTGGGCTCTCCTAGGACCACTCAATTCCAGACCTCATTCCAGCCTTGGTCCAAACATGGACAAAAGAGCTAAATTCCAGAGGTGAAGTGAAAGTGACTGCCCTAAACACCAAGGCAGCATTTGACCGAGTGTGGCACCAAGGAGCCGTAGTAAAACTGAAGTCAATGTAGATCCAGGGGAAACTCTCCACTGGCTTGGGTCATACCTAGAACAAAGGAAGATGGTTGTGGTTGTTGGAGGCCAATCATCTCTGCCCCAGGACATCACTGCAGGAGTTCCTGAGGGCAGTGTCATAGGCCCAACCATCTTCAGCTGCTTCATCGAGGACCTTCCCTCCATCATAATGTCAGAAGTGGGGATGTTCGCTGTTAATTGCAGTGTTCAGTGCTATTTGCAATTCTTCAGATTATGAACCAGTCCGTGCCCACATGCAGCAAAATTCAGGTTTGGGTTGATACATAGTAAGTAACGTTCACATCACACAAGTGCCAGGCAATGGGCATCTCCAAAAAGAGAGAGTTTAACCATCTCTCCTTGACATTCAATGGCATTACCATCATCAAATCGCCTACCATCAACATCCTTTTCGGGCACCAGTGTACCGCCAGTGTACCGCCTGTCTATTTACTGAGTCCCAGGCCTCAATATGGCTCTGACCTCATCAGGGTGAGGGTGGTTGGCCACCCAAAAGTTTAAAAATGTTCCTTACTGTGACTGCAGGTAAATATTTCTCTCAGAAAACAAAGGGTTACTGAAGATTTGTTCACTAAATAGCTGAATCATTAACAGAATGATAATTTCTCATGCAAGACAATCCTCAGGATCTATGATTTATTAAAATGACCAAAAAAAGCACCATACTGATCACAAAACCCTCCGGGTTACCAATGGAGTTGGCAGCTGCTGGCAAGGTCATTCTTCTTCCTTCCTTGCACATGGATGATGCTGCATCAGTTCTGCTGGCCTGTAATTACCATGGTGTGTGTTGCTATTTCCAGCCCTGAATCTGAAGAGCACAGTAACTACAATGGCCCCTGCACTTGACTAATAGAACCCAAGTTATATTCTGACGTTGTCATGAGAGCTGTGAAAACAGGAAGTTGCAGCTCTGAAAAGTACATTATCGGTTTCATAAAGCCACGGATTAATTTCTAGATCGATGTCATATGTTTGCGCAAAAAGTGGAAGTGGTTATTTCCAAATATTTACAGGCAATGAGAATCTCGGAACAACAGCTGCTTTTCTCTTTCAAAGATAACACACAATTGTTTTGAATAACTCTGATAGATATGGACAGATTGCAGAGTTTGGAGAGACAGCATTCACACTGAGGAAGGTAGAAGCTGGACATGGAGCTCAATGCTCCCTTCCACAAGATGCAGATTACAGCCCTTATTCAATGGCTTGAGCTGAAATGGCAGCGGTACGGCTGCGTTCTGCTGGAGCTTCGAGCAACAAGGAGGCTCGGCTAATCTCACCCAATTCAGTAAATTCAGCTCATGAGTGTAACTGGAATATGCTTGCATTTTTCTTCACAGGCATGGGAATCATCTTGATTAACAAGGGAGATAGGCTATCCAGAGAGCAGCAGCTATTAAAGAGTGTATTCACAAGGCAGGGTGTAGGTTGAGCACTGGGGTGCCACTCTCTGCTGCTGAAAATGCTAACAGTTGCATGTATTGTCTGGTTTTAAAGAAGAAGGCAACAGGACTGGTAATCGCTGTGTGAACCTAAAGACAGTCGTTTGACCTGAGGAGGCTGCAAATTCCATTAACTCCAGTTTTATACGGACAATCAGCACAGACGGTATGACTAGATAAATAAAAATTACTGCCATCGTCATGGGATCAATTTTCATATTGTTATGTTCAGAATAAATCCACAGGACTATGTCGCAAGCTCAAATTGTTGTGACCTTGGTCTCTTTATTCAGACTCCAGAGTGGGGAAGCAGCACGGTGAATCACCTTTTATACCTGCTTGCCCCAGGGTGCACAGGTGACCCTTAGGTGTGCCCCCTGGTGGCAAGTCTTACATTTGGGTAAGGGCTACATACATACATAACACATAGCTTGACAGAAATTAGAATCTCTGCAGAGTTCTCACACATTATATTGAGTTCAGCCTACTCTCAGAATATGTGGGTGGACTCTGAGTGCGCAATGACTGAATTGGCTTTTACATCACCAATTGGCAATGAAACCTCATCTTATGCCTTTTAGAGATTTTCAAAAATGTTGGGACAAAGGCTGCTTGTAAACCTCTCAGTTACTGAATTCTCTGTATTTCTCTTCTAATGAGGTTTTTGTTACAAATCTAAAATGGGGTAACATGATTCCCTCAGTCAACGCCACCAGTGATTCACCTCATTGCTGTTTGTAGGGTTTTGCTGTGTGCCGTATGGTGGCACAACACTACTGAAATTTAAAATAATTCATTGCACGTGAAGCACTTTGAGATGTTTGAGATGGTGGTAACATTCTGACATAACATCATGAGGCCATTAATGCACACTCCCTAATGAGGTCATGATGCAACACCATGATTCCTCTCTGAAGTCGATACATGCACACTGGCCAAAATGTCACAATGACTCCTGCCTTGCAAAGAATGTCAGGCTTCCACAGTGCAGAGGATTTATAGCAAGGCCAGTACCACATTACACAGGTAAGTATGGGAAAACAGTGCAGTCAGCTCACTATCCCAAGACCCAGGCTGCAACATAAAATCAATTTTGCCAAGGATTCAGGAACAGGTTTGTGAAGGGTTACACCTGAAACCTTAACTTGTTTTGTCTTTTACGAACTCTGATACACTGGCTCTGTATTTGTAGCATTTTCTGTTTTTATTACAGGTTTATAGCGAGCATTTAATTCCAGTTGTAACAAAGTAACACTTCAGACTGGAACCTGTGTAAACAGATCACCTGTTAGTAAAGACATTCTAAAGTCAATCATACAGGTGGTGACAAAAGAAACTATAGGACAGTAGGAACAGTTTTATTTGTTTAAATTCTACTGCTGAAAATAATGACAGTGCCCCTATTGCTGTATTCTTTCATAGATTGACTTCTCTTTTAATCTCATTATATTCGAGATTTTATTTTGATTTTCATGGAGTTAAAATTACAAAATAAAAGCATGTCATTTCAATATAGTGCCCTTCTTCATTGAAAGTCATATCATTCTTTTTAATTATTTAATTATTTAGCAGATTGTAATACATCTGGGTCAGACCTATACTGAAGTTTTTTCATTTCCATGAAGCCTACAATATATTCATCGTTTTAACTGACCTTTGACTGCAAGGTTTCTTTATTTTAGAAATATGATTCATCAGCTTTTGGAGAGAATAATTTTTTGAGAAAAGTATTTAATAATGATTTCATGAGCTTCACCCTGAATGCCAGCAGTCGCTGTGATAATTATATTGATAAATGCTCAAAAGTGCTATTTTTACATCTTTTTAATTATCATTAAAATGAAACTTTCTTTGGGTTGACAAAGTCATTAGTTGGAAGGAATGGATTCGCCAAAATAATTACTTCCCTCATTACGAAATATGCTTCAAGCACCATAAAAACATCAGGAGTAGTATGTGCCTTAATGTCTTGAGGGCTGATTTTCTAAGGTAGTGCGCGTCGTCTGACAACCACGCATATTAAGAAATTGCAGGCATTCATTTACTGGACAGAAAATGATGGGCAGTCGGCCCACTGTTTCCTCAGATGTGCAGCCAGTGGTGGAGGCTCCCTGTTTGGAGCACAAACTCCGAAGGCTATACAAGGAAAAGGGACTGCTAGCATTTAGCCAGTGCTAATTTAACCAGTAGAGGATGGACTACTATTTGTCCTTCAGAGCAGTGCTTGTCTGCATTTGCCCCAAACAAGCACTGCTCTATCTCTCACACTTACTAACCATCAATATCTTGGACAGCGTCTCACACTACATTATTACATGACTGAATTCACACAGACAATGGAAGAAAAGTGGACTGTCGCATCCCACTAAATATATTAGAGGAATAAGGATATCAGACAGGCTTGCTATTACTATTATTTTGTAATAAACTCCATTATCACTTTCTGGTTGTGATCTATGGCCTGTATGATTTGTACTGACATGTTCACAGGATTCTTCCCTCTTAATCCTTCACAGTTTAGGAGTGAACAATAAAACACTCAACCAGGTAGGACTCTTCTTCTGTGCAATTAAATTGCTTTTGTCTAATTTTAGGATTTTCAGATGAACTGCAAAATTTTAATCTGTGCCGCATCAAAGTTCTGAAAAGTAAATGAACACTTCAACAAATTGACCCATCAACATTACAGACCAAAGCCCTCGGCATTATTGCAGCAAGCCTTTTCACAGGCCCAAGGAGATGCACTATGTGGAATAGAAAATATTTAGCACATTTTAAAATGTTAACTAGGACAACTATGTAAAAGCCAGCAATGAAGTTGTAACCAACAAACTTGTTTAAAATGACTTGCTGTGCCTGATTTGATGATGGGTTTCACCAATTCATAAATATTAGCAAGTATTAGGTAAGTATTAATAGTTTTTGACATTATATAGCATAAACGTTTCCCCGCCTTTATAATTTTCCATACTTTTCTTAAGCTATCTGGTTGTTGTAAGCCAATGCCATGTGTAATCCTGCAGTCAGGTGGGTCGAGCTCCAAGAGGTGCACTTCGACTGGCTGATAGGAGTTTATACTGAACCCTCTTCCTTATCCTCCACATAAGCTAAAAAGCTCCATTGGAACTTAATATTTACATACATACCAACTTAGGAGGTGTGTCTCTCAGAAAACTCTAATTTTTGGCACTTTAGATGGTGCATTTTCTAGGATTTTGTAGTCTCCTGTAATTTGATACTGGAACTTAAAATAATTGCAACTTATATATAGAAAATAAAAACAGTGATCCAAAAATGTATTTGTGCTCTTGAAATTAAAAGTTTTAGAACAGAAGAATAGATGCATTTCCAGGTGGGAGCAATGTGACTGGCAATCTAAACGAAATGTAAAATTATATCCAATATGTAGTAATTAGTTAAGACTTATATACATTTGATGATGATGTACATTTAAGTATGTTTTGTCAGTTTAGGCAATTCACACCCAGATTTAAACTGTTGAGCTTTCAAGTACACAGGATGGAATGTGAGTTTAATATTTGAAACATATTATGGATGACTTAAACTGCACTAAAAGCTAGTTCCCCCCACCACCTCCCCACCCCCCCAAAAAAAACCTACTCTAAATGTCACCACTGAAATCCTTGTCACTTTCAGATTCAATTTCTCTAATATGCTCCTTGCCAGCTTCCCAATGTCCACCCTCCATATATTTCAGCTCAACCAAACTCCAGTGCCTGCATCCGGATTGCCACTAACTTCTGCTTCTCCATTACCCGATCCGTGCTGATCTATACTAAGTCCTGCTCACTATTCACGCCGATCCTTGCTGATCTCATTGGCTCACAATGACCCAGCACATCAAATTGTACATCCTTTTCTTCACCTGAAAATTTCTTCACAGTCTCACCCCGCCCCACCTTCCATGCCTTCCATTTATCTGGCTCTGGCCTTCTGTATATTTCTTCCATTCCTCCCCCACCTCCTACACTTCACCATTGTTAGGAGAGCCTTACGTCATCATGGTCCTACTCTCTGAACATAAGAACATAAGAAATAGGAGCAGGAGTAGGCCATTTGGCTCCTCAACTCTGCTCCGCAATTTAAAAGATCATGACTGATCTGATCATGGACTCAGCTCCAATTCCCTATCCACTCCCCATAACCCTTTTTTCTCTTTTTGCTCAAAATTCTGTCTATCTCTGCCTTAAATATATTCAATGATCCAGCCTCCACAGCTCTCTGATTCAGAGAATTCAACAGATTTACAACCCTCTGAGAGAAGAAATTCCTCCTCATTTCAGTTTTAAATGGGCGGCCCCTTATTCTGAGACCAGGCCCCCTAGTTTTAGTTTCCCCTATGAGTGGAAATATCCTCTCTGCATCCACCTTGTCTAGCCCCCTCATTATCTTGTCTGTTTCGATAAGATCACTTCTCATTCTTCTGAAGTCCAATGAGTATAGGCCCAACCTACTCAACCTATCTTCATAAGTCAACCCTCTCATCTCCGGAATCAACCTAGTGAACCTTCTCTGAACAGCCTTCAATGCAAGTATATCCTTCCTTAAATACGGAGACCAAAACTGTATGCAGAACTCTAGGTGTGGCCTCACCATACCCTATACAGTTGTAGCAGGACTTCTCTGCTTTTATACTCCATCCCCTTGCAATAAAGGCCAACATTCCATTTGCCTTCCTGATTACTTGCTGTACCTGCATACTCACTTTTGGTGTTTCATGCACAAGGACCCCCAGGTCCCTCTGCACTTTGCAATTTCTCTCCATTTAAATTATAATTTGCTTTTCTATTTTTTCTGCCAAAGTGGATAACCTCACATTTTCCCACATTATATTCCATCTGCCAAATTTTTGCCCACTCACTTAGCCTGTCTATATCCCTTTGCAGAATTTTTTGTGTCCTCCTCACAATTTGCTTTCCCACCCATTTTGGCATCATCAGCAATCTTGGCTACATTACACTTGATCCCTTCATCCAAGTCATTAATATAGGTTGTAAATATTTGAGAACCCAGCACCAATCCCTGCGGCACCCCACTAGTTACTGTTTGCCAACAGGAAAATGACCCATTTATCCTGACTCTGTTTTCTGTTAGTTTGCTAATCTTCTTTCCATGCTAATATATTATCCCCAACCCTGTGATCTTTTATCTTGTGCAGTAACCTTTTATGTGGCACCTTGTCAAATGCCTTCTGGAAATCCAAATACACCACATCCACTGGTTCCCCCTTATCCACCCTGCTCGTTACATCCTCAAAGAACTCCAATAAATTTGTCAAACATGATTTCCCTTTCATAAAACCATGCTGACTCTGCTTGATTGAATGATGCTTTTCCCAAATGTCCTGCTACTGCTTCTTTAATAAAGGACTCCAGCATTTTACAAATGACAGATGTGAGGCTAACTGGTCTATCATTTCCTGCTTTCTATCTGCCTCCTTTTTTAAATAGGGACGTTATATTTGCAGTTTTCCAATCCGCTGGGACCTCCCCAGAATTCAGGGAATTTTGGTAGATTACAACCAATGCATCCACTATCTCTGCAGCCACTTCTTTTAAGACCCTAGGATGCAAGCTATCAGGTCCAGGGGTCTTGTCTGCCTTTAGTCCCATTATTTTACCGAGTGCTACTTCATTTGTGATAGTGATTGTATTAAGTTCCTCCTTCCCTATAGCCCCTTGATTATCCATTATTGAGATGTTTTTAGTGACTTCTACTGTGAAGACCGATACAAAATATTTGTTCAAAGTCTCTGCCATTTCCCTGTTCCCCATTATTAATTCCCCCATCTTATCCTCTTGGGGACCAACATTTATTTTAACCACTCTTCTCCTTTTTATGTACCTGTAGAAACTCTAACTATCTGTTTTTATATTTCGTGCTAGCTTTCTTTCATAATCTATCTTCCCTCTCTTTATTAATTTTTGTCGTTCTTTGCTGGCTTTTAAAAGTTTCCCAATCCTCTGGCCTCCCACTAGTCTTGGTCACATTGTATGCCCTTGTTTTAAATTTATTACCATCCCTTATTTCCTTAGTTAGCCATGGATGGTTATCCCTTCTCTTACAGTCTTTTGATTTCATTGGGATATATTTTTGTTGGGAGTTTTGAAATATTTCCTTAAATGTCTGCCACTGCTCATCAACCATCCCACACTTTGGTCTATTTTCCCAGTTCATTTTAGCCAACTCTGCCTTCATACCTTTTTAGTCTCCTTTATTTAAGCTTAGGACACTGGTTTGAGATCCATCTTTCTCCCCCTCCAACTGAATTTGAAATTCAACCATGTTATGGTCACTCATTCCTAGAGGATCCTTTACTAGAAGATCGTTTATTAGTCCTGTCTCATTACACAGTACCAGATTTAAGATAGCCTGCTCCCTAGTTGGTTCCGCACATTCTGTTCAAGGAAACTATCCTGGATACACTCTATGAACTCTTCCTCAAGGCTTCCTCGGCCAATTTGCTTTATCCAATCAATGTGAAGATTAAAATCGCCTATGATTATTGCCGTTCCCCTTTTACAAGCCTCCATTATTTCTTGATGTATACTCCATTCAACAGTGTAGCTACTGGAAGTCCTTTATTAAACCCTTCACCTCTCTCCACCTTTAAAAATCTTTTCAAAACTTATCTTTTTAACCAAGCTTTTGGTCACCTGGCTTGCATCCATTCCTTTCGTACTCTGGGAAGCACGTTGGGATGGTTTCCGATGTTAAAGGTGCTAGACAGTAGTTGATGGGCATTTCAGTGACAGTAAGAAACATGCGTTGCGATTATTTTAGAAATGGCAAGTAGTCAGAAGCAAAATATAATGGCATCCAGGCAACCAATTGCCATTGAGTAAAAATTGGGCAGTTGGTGTAACGAGCGGCCAATCTGGAGTCTATTGTGGGTTGTTCTGGATAGTCCGTAAATCTGAGTTTGGTTTGGTCCAAGTGTTTTCTGCAGGTGAGTCCATTTGCGAGTTTGACCAAAAACACCCTACTCCCCTCTTTGGCCAAAACAGTGCCAGCAATCCACTTGGGACCTTGTCCATAGTTCAACACAAGTACAGGATCATTTACTTCAATTTCTCGTGACACATTTGCGCAATCATGATGTGTATTCTGTTGAAGCCGCCTGCTCTCTACCTGTTCGTGTAGATCAGGGTGGACTAACGAGAGCCTTGTCTTAAGTGCCCTTTTCATGAACAGTTCAGCGGGAGAGACCCCGTTGAGCGAGTGGGGTCTTGTGCAGTAACTAAGCATGACTCGGGATAAGCGAGTCTACAGTGAGCCTTCAGTTACCCTTTTCAAGCTCTGCTTGATTGTTTGAACTGCTCGTTCTGTCTGACCGTTGGACGCTGGCTTAAACGGGGCAGACGCGACATGTTTGACCCCATTGCGGGTCATGAATTCCTCGAATTCGGCACTGGTAAAGCACGGTCCACTGTCACTTACAAGGACGTCAAGCAGGCCGTGCGTGGCAAACATGGCCCGTAGGCTTTCAATGGTGGCAGCGGACATGCTTGCCGACATTATCACACATTCAATCCACTTGGAGTACGCATCTACAACCACTAAAAACATTTTTCCAAAGAGTGGGCCTGCATAGTCGACATGAACCCTAGACCACGGTTTGGAGGGACATAAACTTAGTGGCGCCTCCCTGGGTGCATTGCTTAACTAGGAATATGTATTTCATTTGTGCACGCAGGACTCTAAGTCTGCATCGATACCGAGCCACCACACATGGGATCTGGCTATCGCTGTCATCATTACAATGCCTGGGTGGTTACTGTAGAGGTCACTAATGAAAGTGTCCCTGCCCTTTTTTGGCACAACTACCCGATTACCCCATAGGAGGCAGTCTGCCTGCATAGACATTTCAACTTTGCGCCACTGGTATGGCTTTATTTCTTTCTGCGTCTCTAACGGGACACTAGACCAACTCCCGTGGAGCACACAGTTTTTTTACTAAGGACAGTAAGGTGTCCTGGCTCATCCAGGTTCTAATCTGTCGGGCGGTAACAGGTGATTGCTCACTCTCGAATGCTTCCATTACCATAACTAAATCTCCACCCCGGTGGTGGGCAATGGTAGCCTACTGAGAGCATCAGCACAGTTTTCTGTGCCTTGCCTGTGGCGGATGGCGTAGTTGTATGCAGACAACATGAGCGCCCATCTCTGGATGTGGGCCGATGCATTCGTATTTATCCCCTTATTTTCAGAAAAGAGGGATATAAGCAGATTATGATCAGTTTCCAATTCAAATTTGAGCCCGAACAGATATTGATGCATTTTCTTTACCCCGTAAACACACGCTAACGCTTCTTTTTCGATCATGCTGTAGGCCCTCTCAGCCTTAGACAGACTTCTGGATGCATAAGCAACCGGTTGCAATTTCCAAAATTCATTAGCTTGTTGCAATGCACACCCGACGCTGTATGACGATGCATCACATGCTAGTACCAAGCGTTTACATGGATCGTACAATACAAGCAATTTGTTTGAACATAACAGCTTCCTAGCTTTCTCAAAGGCATTTTCTTGGCTTTTACCTCATACCCATTCATCTCCTTTACATAGTAAAGAGTGCAGGAGTTCTAACAATATGCTAAGACCCGGTAAGAAGTTACCAAAGTAGTTCAGGAGTCTTAGAAACAACCGCAGCTCCATCACGTTCAGTGGTCTTGGTGCGTTTTCGATTGCCTCCGTCTTCGGATCGATGGGCCTGAAGCCGTCTGCCGCGATTCTTCTCCCCAGGAACTCCACTTCAGGCGCCAGGAAAACACACTTCGAGCGTTTTAGCCTGAGCCCTACATGATTAAGCCGACTAAGAACCTCCTCCAGGTTCTACAGGTGCTCAACGGTGTCCCGAACACTAACCAAGATGTTGCCCTGGAAGACCATGGTGCGCAGGACCAACTTCAGCAAGCTTTCCATGTTCCTCTGGAATATCGCCGTGGCTGATCGAATTCCAATTGGCATCTGTTGTAAACGAAAAGACCTTTGTGCGTGTTGATGCAGGTGAGGCCTTTCAAAGATTCCTCCAGCTGCTGTGTCATGTAGGCCGAGGTCAAATCCAGCTTTGTGAACATCTTCCCTCCCGCCAGCGTCGCAAATAGGTCATCTGCCTTTGGTAGTGAGTATTGATCCTGCAGTGACAAATGATTGATAGTTACTTTGTAATCACCACAGATTCTGGCAGTGCCGTCTCCCTTGAGGACTGGAACAATCGGACTGGCCCACTCATTGAATTAGATCGGCGAAATGATGCCCTCTCGTTGCAGCCTGTCCAGCTCGATCTCCACCCTCTCTCTCATCATGTAAGGTACCGCTCTCGCCTTGTGATGGATGGGGCGTGCCCCCGGAATCAAATGGATGTGCACTTTTGCTCCTTGGAACTTCCCGATGCCTGGTTCGAACAGCGCGGGGAACTTGCTTAGGTCCTGGGTACATGAGGTGTCGTCGAAGCGTTACAAAGACACTCTTAAAGCCTCACTGGTAAAGTGCGACATCACCACTGATACCTGGGAGACTCTGGCCGTAGAACGCCCAAGGTGGAGAAAGTCCATCCGGGAGGGCGTTGAGCTCTTTGAGTCTCAACGCAAGGAGCATAAAGAGGCCAGGCGCAGGCAGCGGAAGGAGCGCGCGGCAAACCAGCCCTACCGACCCCTTCCCCCAACGAATGTCTGTCCACCTATAGCAGGGTCTGTGGCTCTCGTATCGGACTGTTCAGCCATCAAAGAACTCACTTTGGGAGTGGAAGCAAGTCCTCTTTGATTCCGAGGGACTGCCTATGATGATGATGAATTGCCTTGTATTCACCACCCTTGATGATGGACTCTGAGTCATCTGCGGACGTGCAGCTACAGGCGTGCAAGTCCTGCCATGTGCATTTCGATTCGAAAACAAGGTTACTTTGTTCACAGTACTTATAGCAGCACTAGTTGTGCTGGGAAATTTGTTTGGTATTGTCACAGGTGGAGATAAACGCCTGGGCTATCGCTATGCCTTTATTTAAGGTTGGGGTCTCTACAGTCAAAAGTTTGCAAAGTATTACTTCATGACCAATGCTAAATACAAAGAAATCCCTGAGCATATGCTCCAAGTGTCCTTCAAATTCGCAATGTCCTGCAAGGCGCCTTAGCTCAGCGACGTAGCTCGCCACTTCCTGGCCTTCAGACCTCTTGTACGTGTAGAACCGATACCTCGCCATCAGAACGCTTTCCTTCGGGTTTAGATGCTCTTGGACCAGTGTGCACAACTCATCGTATGACTTGTCTGTGGGTTTTGCTGGAGCGAGCAGGTTTTTCATGAGGCCATACGTTGGTGCCCCACAAACGGTGAGGAGGATCGCCCTTCGTTTGGCAGCGTTCCCTTCTCCTTCCAGAAATATTGGTCAAGTCGCTCCACGAAGGTTTCCCAATCATCTCCCTCCAAAAAGTTCTCCAGGATGCCCACCGTTCTCTGCATTGTTGCGTTGGGGTTCGTTATCTGTATCTCGTCACCAGTTGTTATGTCGTGAATAAAGAGTCAGACTAGATACTGCAAGCTCAAAGTAAGTGTGACCATAGTCCTTTATTACAGATCTCAGAGTGCCTCTCCAGCCTGTGAGGCCTCTTATATACAGGTGCTCCCAAGGGATTGTGCGATCCCTTGGGACTGCAGGGGAGATTAGGTGGTTAGACATGGTAATTACAGGTTTACATATGTAACAGAGAAAGAAGTTTCAGCCTGCGTATATAGGGTTAAAAAGCTGCATCAGTATCTGTTTGGGCTTCGTTTCAAGCTTGAAACCGATCATAAGCCGCTCATACCTTTGTTTTCGGAGCATAGAGGTATCAATACCAACGTGTCGTCCCGCATCCAGAGGTGGGCGCTGATATTATCTGTCTATGATTATGTCATTCGCCATAGACTTGGTACCGAGAATTGTGCCAATGCATTGAGCTGTTTACCGTTACCCACACCGGAGGTGGAAACGCCACAGCCCACAAACCGACTGTTGGTCATGGATGCCTTTGAGATTGAAAGGTCGCCTGTCACTGCTCAACAAGTTAGGACCTGGACCAGCCAGGATCCGATCTTATCGGTTGTAAAACGTTGTGTCCTTAGTGGTGATTGGTCGGCCATTCCCAAGGAAGTGTGTGATGAGACTAAAGCTTACAACCGTCGCAAAGACGAACTATCCATTCAATCTGATTGTTTGCTATGGGGTAATCATGTTGTTATGCCCAAGAAAGGCAGGGAGAGATTTGTACAGGATTTACACAGTACCCATCCCGGTATTGTGATGATGAAGGCCATTGCCAGGTCTCGCGTTTGGTAGCCTGGCATTGACTCTGATTTGGAGTCATGTGTACATCAGTGCAACACTTGCATGCAGTTAAGCAATGCACCAGTGGAATCTCCGCTAAGTCTGTGGTCGTGGCCATCCAAACCATGGTCGAGGATCCACATCGACTATATGGGTCCTTTCCTGGGCAAAATGTTTTTGGTGGTGGTGGATGCGTATTCCAAATGGATAGAATGTGTAATCATGTCATCGAGCACATCCACAGCCACCATTGAGAGCCTTCGTGCCATGTTCACCACTCAAGGTCTGCCCGACATCGTTGTGAGCGACAACGGATCGTGCTTCATGAGTTTGGAGTTTCAAGAGTTTAAGAGGCTCAATGGTATCATGCAGGTAAGGTCAGCATCTTCAACCCGCGTCCAATGGTCAAGCGGAGCGGGCCGTCCAAATCATCAAGCAGAGCCTGAAACTCATGGTTCTTTGCAGACGCGCTTGTCACGCATACTGCTTAGTTACAGGATGAGACCCCACACGGTTACCGGGGTCCCCTCGCTAAACTGTTGATGAAGAGAGGTCTCAAGACCAGGCTCTCGCTTGTCCATCCTGATCTTAACAATCACGTCGAAACCAGACGACAACATCAGCAGTGGTATCATGATCGCACTGCCATGTCACGCGACATCTCTGTTAATGACCCTGTGTATGTGCTAAATTATGGTCAAGGCCCTAACTGGGTCACTGGCACTGTTACGGCCAAAGAGGGTAACAGAGTGCATATTGTCAGGCTCACTAATGGGCAAACATGCAGGAGGCACATTGATCAGACGAAATTGCGGCACGGAGACGAGCGGAACAGCTTGAAGACACCATCAATGACCAACCGATTCATATTTAGCCATCAGAAGACTCTGCTGTTGTTAATGAATCTGGACCTTCAATCCCCGACGTGGACACTGCCACTCCCATTAGATTGGTTACCCAGCCTCGAGTCATGAATGACTCAGAGAGCTTACCCAGATCTGGAATTGAAGTGAGACAATCAACTAGTGAACGGAAAGCCCCAGACCGTCTCAATTTGCAAATAGAACTGATACCAAGATCTTAGGGGGGGAATGATTTAATGCATGTATACCTGGGTTTACCTGCCATCAGGGGTGTTATGTATTTAACCCCTTGTAACCTGTATTACCCTACCACCAGAGGGCCTACCTGTTGGAGTCCCAAGGGATCCCAGCATCCCTTGGGAGCATGGTATATAAGCAGGCCAGCCACGAGGTACCTGCACTTTGGAATCTTATTAAAGGAGCTAAGGTCATACTTGCTCATTGTTCATAGTACTCAGTTTCATCCTTTATTATGAGTGTGCCAATTGGCGTCGAGGTAACCAACAACCGCACAAAAATGCAAAGAACAGTTGGTATCCTGGAGAAGTTTTCAGAAGGGGACAATTGAGAGGCCTTCGTGGAGAGACTCGACCAATACTTCGTGGCCAACGAGCTGGCAGGGGACGAGAACGCCATCAAACGAAGGGCGATCCTCCTAACTGTCTGTGGGGCAACAACCTATGGCCTCATGAAGAATCTCCTCGCTCCGGCAAAACCAACAGAGAAATCCTATGAAGAATTGTGTACGCTGGTCCGAGAGCACCTAAATCCTAAGGAAAGCATTTTGATGGCGGGATATCGGTTCTACGGTCAACGATCGGTGGGCCAGGAAATGGCGAGCTATGTCGCCGAACTAAGGCGCCTCGCAGGACATTATGAATTTGAGGGATTCCTAGAACAAATGTTTAGAGACTTTTTTGTACTGGGCATTGGCCATGAGACAATCCTTCGTAAACTGTTGACTGTAGAAATGCCGAATCTAAGTAAAGCCATAACGACAGCCCAGGCATTTATGTCCACCAGCGACAACACCAAACAGATTTCACAGAGTAAAGAAGTTTTGGCCAGTACTATGCATAAAGTAATGTCGGTTTCGAACAGAAATATACATGGCCGAACATACACGCCGGCTGCTGCTGCCCGAACTCAGATGACCCAGAGTCCGCCATCAATTGTTAATGCGACGCAGTCAACACCTTGTTGGCGTTGTGGAGGTGATCATCGGCCCCATCAATGCCGCTTCAAGCATTATGCATGCAACGGCTGCAGAACAATGTGCAGGGGAGCTGCAAACCCTGCAAACCGCCACGTTGCAGAGGAAGATCGATCCACTGTGGATCAGGCTGAATTGGAGACTCGTACCAAGGAGGCAGAAGTGTACGGGGTACGCATTCACTACGAAATGTCCACCAATAATGTTGAAAGTTGAACTGAACGGTATTCCAGTATCTATGGAACTGGACATGGGTGCAAGTCAGTCCATAATGAGTAAAAAGGCCTTCGACAGGCTGTGGGGCAAAAAGGCACATAGGCCCAAGCTCAGCCCCATTCACACCAAACTAAGGATTTACACCAAGGAACTAATCCCTGTAATTGGCAGTGCAGAAGTCAAAGTCTCCTATGATGGAGCAGTACACGAACTCCCGCTGTGGATTGTGCCAGGGGATGGCCCCACATTGTTTGGCAGAATCTAGCTGGGAAAAATCCGCTGGAACTGGGACGACATCCGAGCGCTTTCGTCCGTCAACGACGCCTCATGTGCCCAGGTTCTGATCAAGTTCCCATCGTTGTTTGAGCCAGGCATCGGAAGCTTCTTGGGGGAGAAAGTGCAGATCCATTTGGTCCCCGGTATGCGACCCATCCACCACAAGGCACGAGCGGTACCGTACATGATGCGTGAGAAAGTGGAAATTGAGCTAGACAGGCTGCAGCGAGAAGGCATCAGTGGGCTAGTCTGATTGTCCCGGTACTCAAAGGTGATGGCACGGTCAGAATTTGTGGGGACTATAAAGTAACAATTAACAATTTTTCGCTACAGGACCCAGTACCCGCTCCCCAAGGCAGACGACCTATTCGCGACCCTGGCTGGAGGGAAGACATTCACCAAGTTGGACCTGACCTTGGCCTACATGACGCAGGAGCTGGAGGAGTCTGCGAAAGGCCTCACCTGCATCAACACGCACAAAGGTCTGTTCATCTATAACCGGTGCCCATTCGGGATTCGGTCGGCCGCGGCAATCTTCCAACGGATCATGGAGAGCCTGCTAAAGTCAGTTCCTCACACCGTGGTTTTCCAGGACAAAATACTGGTTACAGGTCGGGACACCATGGAGCACTTGAAGAATCTGGAACAGGTTCTTAGTCGGTTGGATCGTGTGGGGCTCAGGTTGAAATGCTCGAAGTGTGTTTTCCTGGCGCAGGAGGTCGAGTTCTTGGGAAGAAGAATCGCGGTAGACGGCATCAGACCCACCGACGCCAAGGCGGAGACCATCAAGAACGTGCTGAGACCACAGAATGTGACGGAGCTGCGGTCGTTCCTGGGACTCCTTAACTATTTCGGTAATTTCCTACCTGGGTTAAACACCCTGCTAGAACCCCTACATGCGCTACTGCGCAAGGGAGACGACTGGGTATGGGGGAATTCACAAGAAGGCTGCCTTTAAGAAAGCCAGAAATCTGTTGTGTTCAAACAAACTGCTGGTCCTGTATAACCCTTGTAAAAGATTAGTGCTAGCTTGCGATGCATCGTCATATGGGCCGAAAGGGCCTACAGCATGATTGAAAAAGAGGCTCTGGTGTACATTTATGGGGTAAAGAAAATGTACCAGTACTTATTTGGCCTCAAGTATGAGCTTGAAACTGACCACAAGCAGCTCATATTGTTGTTCTCTTACAGCAAAGGGATTAACACCAAAGCCTCTGCCCGCATCCAAAGATGGGTGCTCATGCTGTTGGCATACAACTATGTAATCTGCCACAGACCGGGCACAGAGAACTGTGCAGATGCTCTCAGTCGGCTGCCATTGCCCACCACCGGGGTGGAAATGGCACAGCCAGCGGACTTGCTCATGGTCATGGAGGCATTCGAGAACAAAAAGTCCCCCGTTACGGCCCGCCAGATCAGGACCTGGACCAGCCAGGATCCTTTATTGTCCTTGGTAAAAAAACTGTGTCCTCCATGGGAGCTAGTCCAGTGTCCCAGCAGAGATGCAGGAGGTAATTAAACTGTTCCACAGGTGCAAAGGTGAAATGTCCCTGCGGGCAGACTGTCTGTTGTGGGGCAATTGCGTGGTTTTGCCCAAGAAAGGCAAAGATATGTTTATATGTTAAATGCACAGCACCCACCCAGGCATCATAATGATGAAAGCCATAGCCAGATCCCATGTGTGGTGATCGACTCAGATTTAGAGTCATGCGTGCGCCAGTGCAACACTTGCTCTCAGCTGAGCAATGCACCCAGAGAGGCACTGCTTAGTTTGTGGTCGTGGCCCTCCAAACTGTGGTCGAGGATCCACGTGGACTATGCAAAATGTTTTCGGTTATTGTGGATGCTTATTCAAAATGGATTGAATGTGCGACAATGTCTGTAAGCACGTCCACTGCCACTATTGAAAGCCTACGAGCCATGTTTGCCTCGCACGGCTTGCCTCATGTCCCAGCGACAGTGGGCCGTGCTTCACCAGTGCTGAATTCAAGGAATTCATGACCCACAATGGGATCAAACACGTCACATCTGCCCCGTTCAAGCCCGCATCCAACGGCCAGGCAGAACGGGCAGTTCAGACCATCAAGTAAAGCTTGAAACGTGTGTCAGCAGGCTCCCTGCAGACCCGATTGTCCCGAGTGCTGCTCATCTACCGCACCAGACCCCACTCACTCACCAGGGTTCCCTAAGCCGAGCTGCTCATGAAAAGGGTGCTTAAAACAAGGCTCTCTCTTGTACACCCTGATTTCCATGATCACGTGGAGGGCAAGCGGCATCAACAAAGTGTGTACCATGACCGCGCAAATTTGTCATGCGATATTGAGATCAATGATCCTGTGTTTGTGCTCAATTATGGACATGGTCCCAAATGGCTCGCTGGCACGGTCACAGCCAAAGAGGGGAGTAGGGTGTTTCAGGTCAAATTAGCCAATGGACAAACGCACAGAAAACATTTGGACCAAATGAAATTGCGGTTCACCAACAGCTATGAACAACCCGAAGTAGACACCACCAACTTTGATCCTCCAACATACACACAAGTGGCAACTGACATCATGGTTGACCACGAAGCCGAACTCACCATCCCCAGCAGCCCGGCAAGGGCGGCTGCCCAACAGCCCAGTGAAGAACTAACCAACTCACCCACACCCGCATTTGTACCGAGACGATCGACAAGGGAGCGTAAAGCCCCAGATCATCTCATCTTGTAAATAAGTGTACTCTCGACTTCACGGGGGAGTGATGTTATGTATTTAACCCCTTGTAATCTGTATTACCCTACCACCAGAGGGCCTACCTGTTAGAGTCCCAAGGGGACCAAGGGGGACCGACCGCCGGAGGTCACTGGGGCCACAGACTCACACGTGCAGCCCTTGTATATAAAGGAAGCCTCCATGTTTAATCCTCACTTTGAGAGCTAATAAAGTAGAGTCAGCTCGCACCTGATTGAGTTCACGGTACTAAGCCTATTGAGTTATTGCATACGCAACAGTGGCAAATTGAAAATCTACCCAATGAGTCAAAACAAAATTCAAATTCAAATAATCTACTGAAGCCACTGCATGTTTTTCAATATAATGTAATCATTTTTTCCCGATGTGACAGTGAATGTGATTTTATTAAGAGAAAATTAGGCCCGGAAACAAAGCATCTAAAGTAATGAGAAACAGTTAAGACCCCTTCACATTAACTATTGTCTTAACAAACTTTACTGTTGCTTGGCGTTTTAAACTAAATATTTTGCTTCTGGATTCCCAGCGTGAAGCCTCACCCACCAGGAGTGCATCAATATATGGCACATGCCCAACCCCTGATTTTAATGAGTGGAAAGTCCAAGAGGGGGCAGCCATAATGTCCGTTTATAAAAACGTAAGAACATAAGAAATAGAAGCAGGAGTAGGCCATATGGCCCCTCAAGCCTGCTCCGCCATTCAATAAGATCATGGCTGATCTGATCATGGACTCAGCTCCACTTCCCTGCCTGCTCCCCATAACCCCTTATCCCCTTATCGTTTAAGAAACTGTCTATTTCTGTCTTAAATTTATTCAATGTCCCAACTTCCACAGCTCTCTGAGGCAGCGAATTCCACAGATTTACAACCCTCTGAGAGAAGAAATTTCTCCTCATGTCTGTTTTAAATGGGCGGCCCCTTATTCTAAGATCATGCCCTCTAGTTCCAGTCTACCCCATCAGTGGAAACATCCTCAGTGCATCCACCTTGCCAAGCCCCCTCATCATCTAATACATTTCAATAAGATCACCTCTCATTCTTCTGAATTCCAATGAGTAGAGGCCTAACCTACTCAACCTTTCCTCATAAGTTAACCCTCTCATCCCCGGAATCAACCGAGTGAACCTTCTCTGAACTGCCTCGAAAGCAAGTATATCCTTTTGTAAATATGGAAACCAAAACTGCAAGCAGTATTCCAGGTGTGGTGGCCTCACCAATACCTTATATAGCTGCAGCAAGACTTCCCTGCTTTTATACTCCATCTCCTTTGCAATAAAGGCCAAGATACCATTGGCCTTCCTGATCACTTGCTGTACCTGCATACTATCCTTTTGTGGTTCATGCACAAGTACCGCCAGGTCCCACTGTACTGCAGCACTTTGCAATCTTTCTCCATTTAAATAATAACTTCCTCTTTGATTTTTTTTCTGCCAAAGTGCATGAACTCACATTTTTTGACATTATACTCTATCTGCCAATTTTTTGCCCACTCACTTAGACTGTTGTCATGTATCTTACATTATTATATATAACTGTATCCCAACATGCTATACATGACTGTAATAAGATATGACCTGTAACCATCAGCATACCTTACCACCAGGGGTGCACTTGCAAGAGACAGGTATATAAGCACAGGACTCAGGCAAGTCATTCCAGAGCTGTGAAATAAAAGGTTGGCTAGTTTATGTGAGTTCTCCAATGAACTGAGGAGAGAAATGCTGAGAGACTTTTTCATTGAAGGAATAGGCCACGCAGGCATATTCCAAAAGCTCATACAGACTAAGAACCTGACCTTAGAGGCAGCAGCACTGGTTGCACAGACATTCTTGGGAGGAGAAGAAGAAACGAGGTTGATTTACAATGCAGGTACGACAACTAACGAAATAATGGAACAAGGAGTTCACAGCATTAGAAAAGCTGCTACCCCCACACACAGACAAAACCGGCAGAACAGGCTTTCGACAGCAAGCAGTGGCAACAGAAGCCATCAAGGACCACAGGAACGGCCGTTCACACCTCATCAACCCACAATGTGAGCAATCAACTACAAACTGAGAGAAGCTCAAGAGGGATCAGCCAAACGCAGCTCATTCTTTGCAAGCAGTCTGTGCTGGAGGTGTGGGGGTGGGCACTCGTCAAGGGAATGTCGATTTCAGCAGGCTGTTTGCAGGAACTGTGAACATACAGGGCATTTGGCCCGCATGTGCAAAAAAACAGCAGCTCGGCTGGTATACGAATCGGATGGGTTGGAAAGCGGACCAGAAGATGGTGGGGACAGTACCCAGGACACTGATGTACAGCGGGTCAACACGATCAATGGCCGCTGCTCCTACGACAGGACGCCTCCTATAATGATGAGGGTCCTACTCAATGGGATATCTGTCAACATGGAGCTGGATACAGGAGCGAGTCAATCTCTCATGGGCGCTCAACAATTTGAACAACTGTGGCCGCATAAACGAGACAGACCAAAACTCACAAGGGTCGACAACAAACTAAGGACCTATACCAAAGAAATCGTACCAGTCCTCGGCAGCGCCATGCTCTCTGTCACACACAAAGGGACAGTGAACCGACTTCCCCTGTGGATTGTCCCCGGAGACCCCCCAGCAGTGCTGGGGAGAAGCTGACTGGCAAAACTAAACTGGAAATGGGATGATGTCCATGCCATGTCATTAGAGGAACGGACCTCCTGCTCAACAGTTATAAAGCGATTTGAACATCTCTTTCAGCCAGGTGTGGGCACTTTCAAAGGGGCCAAAGCCAAAATCTACATCACACAGGATGCTAGACAGGTCCATCACAAGGCCAGAGCTGTACCCTATGTGATGAGGGAAAAGATTGAACACGAACTAGACAGGCTTCTGCGGGAAGGCATTATATCACCTGTGGAATTTAGCGACTGGGCAAGTCCCATCGTCCCAGTCATGAAGCCTGATGGATCCGTACGAATCTGTGGGGACTACAAATCTACCATAAACAGAATCTCCCTACAGGACCAGTACCCACTGCCCAGACCGGAGGACTTATTTGCCACATTGGCTGGAGACAAACTTTTCTCAAAATTAGACCTCACATCTGCGTATATGACGCAAGAATTGGCCAAGGAATCCAAGCTACTCACCACCATCAACACACATCGAGGCCTTTTCATGTACAATCGATGCCCATTCGGCATCAGGTCGGCAGCTGCCATATTCCAGCGCAACATGGAGAGTCTGCTCAAGTCCATCCCGAGGACGGTTGTATTTCAAGACGACATACTTATCACGGGCAGGGACACCGACTCCCATCTCCGTAATTTGGAGGAAGTACTAAAGCGGTTGGATCGGGTAGGCCTATGAGTCAAGAAATCCAAGTGCCTGTTTCTCGCACCCGAGGTTGAATTTTTGGGCAGAAGGATTGCCATGATGGAATCCGCCCAACAGAGTCCAAAACGGAAGCAATTCGCCTGGCACCCAGGTCCCGGAATGTCTCAGAACTGCACGCCTTTCTCGGGCTACTCAATTACTTTGGGAACTTTATACAGAACTTAAGCACGCTCCATGTGCTACTCAGGAAGGGGTGCGGTTTTGGGGGGACGCCCAGGAACGCGCCTTCAATAAGGCACGCAACCTTCTGTGTTCCAACAGTATTTTGACTTTCTTTGACCCAGGTAAAAAGCTAGTTTTCACATGCGATACGTCAGCGTATGGGGTCGGGTGCGTTTTGCAACATGTCAATAGTGCGGGCAAATTACAACCCATAGCTTATGCCTCCAGGTCACTTTCGCGGGCGGAGCGCGGGTACGAAATGGTAGAGAAGGAGGCGCTCGCTTGCATGTATGGTGTCAAAAAGATGCACCAATACCTTTTCGGGGCCAAGTTCGCGTTAGAAACCGACCACAAGCCCCTCACGTCCCTCCTATCTGAGAGCAAGGCAATAAACGGCAACGCCTCAGCGCGAATTCAACGGTGGGCACTCATGCTGGCGTCCTACGACTATACCATAAGGCACAGACCAGGCACAGACAACTGTGCCGACGCGCTCAGCAGGCTACCCCTGGCGACCACGAAGGGTCTGACGAACAGGACTGTGAGATAGTCATGGCAATCAATGCCTTTGAGTCCACAGGTTCGCCCATGACGGCTCGCCAAATCAGAGCCTGGACGGCCAGCGACCCCACGTTATCCTTAGTAAAAAGATGTGTCCTAACCGGTGACTGGGCAGAGGCTCGCGATGCCTGCCCCGAGGAATTAAAACCCTTTCACAGGCGCATGCATGAGCTATCACTACAAGCAGACTGCCTGATGTGGGGCAGCCGAGTAGTCATGCCTCTGCGAGGCAGAGAGGCATTTGTCCGGGAGCTCCACCGCGAGCACCCGGGGATCGTTCTCATGAAGGCCATAGTCTGGTGGCCTGGTATTGATGCGGACTTGGAGCTCTGCGTCCGAAGGTGCACCATTTGTGCCCAACTCAACAATGCCCCCAGGGAGGTTCCACTGAACCCCTGGCCCTGGCCTACCAAACCGTGGTCGCAGGTGCACGTAGACTATGCGGGCCCATTCATGGGCAAAATGTTCCTCGTAGTTGTAGATGCATTTTCAAAGTGGATCGAATGCACCATTTTAAACTCGAGCACAACCTCCACCACTGTGGAGAGCCTCGCAACCATGTTTGCAACGCACGGAATCCCTGACATATTAGTCAGTGACAATGGTCTGTGCTTCACCAACGCAGAATTCCAAGACTTTATAATTGACCACAGCATAAATCACGTCAAGACAGCACCGTTCAAGCCGGCCTCCAACGGCCAGGCGGAGAGAGCAGTGCAAATCATTAAACAAGGCATGCTTAAAATCCAAAGTCCCATGCTGCAGGGTCGCCTGTCGCGACTGCTGTTGGCATACAGATCTCGTCCGCACTCACTGACTGGGATCCCCCCCCCCCCCCCCCCCCCCCGCAACTGCTGATGAAAAGGACTTTAAAAACAAGGCTCCCATTAATCCTCCCAGACATGCACGAAATCGTTGAGGCAAAGCGCCGTAAGCTGACTGAATACCATGACAGAAATTCGAGGGTGAGATGGAATGAGATAGGGGACAAAGTGTTTGTACTAAACTGTGGTAGAGGTCCCAAATGACTTGCAGGGACAGTAACGGGCAAGGAAGGAAACAGGCTACTGGTAGTACAAATGGACAATGGCAAAACCTGCCGGAGGCATGTAGACCAAGTCAAAAGCAGATTTACCAACAGCACTGCGGAACCAGAGGCAGACTACAATGTGGAACTCGCACCACACCTGGTGGACAGACAGAGGGAACAACCTGAGGAAAGGGCAATCCCAACAGACAGCCCAGGCGAGTCAACAACAATCACACCAATCGAAACAGAGAGCCCAGGCGAGATACCAGCAACCACTCCCAAAGAAAAACAGACACCAAGGCAAACAATTGAAACACAACTCAGACGCTCCACACGAGAGCGTAGACCACCTGAGAGACTGAACTTATAAAGACAATAAGACCTTGGGGGAGGGTGATGTCATGTATCTTACATTATTATATATAACTGTATCCCAACATGCTATACATGACTGTAATAAGATATGACCTGTAACCACCAGCATACTTTACCAGGGTGCACTTGCAAGAGACAGGTATATAAGCACAGGTCTCAGGCAAGTGCAGCATTCCAGAGCTGTGAAATAAAAGGTGCAGGTCCAGAGTGACCTTGACTTCACTACATGCCTCGTGTGAATCTGTACTGAGGGGACAGGACTTTACAACTGTCTATGTCCTTTTGCAGATTTTTTGTATCCTCCTCACACATTGCTTTTCCTCCCATCTTTGTATTGTCAGCAAACTTGGCTACGTTACACTCAGTCCCTTCTTCCAAGTCATTAATATAGATTGTAAATAGTTGGGGTCCCAGCACTGATCCCTGCGGCACCCCACTAGTCACTGGTTGCCAACCAGAGAATGAACCATTTATCCCGACTCTTTGTTCTCTGTTAGTTAGCCAATCCTCTATCCATGCTAATATATTACCCCCAACCCCGTGAACTTTTATCTTGTGCAGTAACCTTTTATGTGGTACCTTTTATGCACTGCAGTCGGACAAGGCTTCACACCACGAATGTAAAAGCAGAAAACTTACCCCTTTATAACTGAAGTTACACCAGTTTGTTTGTGTGCACTTTCATTTCTCAACTGGTTGTTTTCCCATCAAAATCCTGCTATAAAAATAACCAACAGCTCATAACATACAGTAAACAGGAAATTACTGATCACAATAAAGAACATTTTCACTCTAAGGTATCACAAGATTCTACTGTCACAAGTTCTAATGGAGAATAAGGTTCCAGAATGAAATAGAAGCACTCAAAGATAAAAGCTCCAATATCGCATAAATATTGCACTACTTGCACTATATACAATGCACATTACTGACTTGTCACAATGTTCCCTTCTTGATTATAAGCCCATTTTCAGCTTCATAAATCCCACTCATGTGGGACCATGCGCAGAATTTGAATGATTGGCTTTTATATAAAATACTACTTATGAACCAACTTTGATTTTCATTGCATGCTTTGATTTATTCTCACACCACAATTTGTTTCCAGTCCTTCAGGGAGTAGAAATTTAAAAACTTTGTACAAACAGGTATGTTAACCTTCATTTAAAATCCAGGTGGACAACAATGTTTCTTTTTTTGGATGAGCGAACGGCAGGGTCCGACTGGAATTCTGTCATCTGTGTTTATGTTATGTTCTAGTGAATCAACTCCCAGCCGATTTTAACACTAACCGTTATTTGCATCAAGCTGACCAGCTGGCTGGCTGAAATGGGTGGCAAAAAGTAGCTGTCTGATTGCCAGCAGCTGAAGTTTGGTCGGCCGGGACACTGCCCGCTGGCACTCGGGTAAGGTGTAGGAGGGCTAGCGGTGGGACATTTTGGCAGGATCACATGGGTGGGAAGGGGGGAGCCTGGGGCAGCAGGAATCCAGAAGTCCAACTTGAACACCCAAGGATGAAGAATTAGTAATGCTCCCATTTTACATGGGCAGATCCACCAAGGGGGTGGAGCCCACCATAATTGTATGAAATCTGGCGTGGGACCGATTTACAAAACGCTCAAGCCCACAGTCAGGCTGTGCTGTCCATCACATCTTGTGCAAGGTCCCAAATTTCTTTGTTGCAAAATGTGACACACTGTACTTCGGCCCGTAGGGTTATTACAACCACTAGTGAGGTCCTGCATTGGCTGTGAGGCCTCACAAAATCAGTCCATATGTCTCCAAACTTTTTAATGAAGGGTCAAAATTGTAACATTCGAACTGCCGCCATGTTGATACAACAGTTCAGACATTGACACTTACTGAGGAGAAAATCATGCTAAATGTAATTTCAGAACAATTTATAAAATTACAAGATGGCCCCCTACTTGCACCTCACTAAGCAAATGGCACAACTTCATTCAAAACGTGCAATGAAAATCAAAGTTCGCTGATAAATAGCACTTTGCATAAAAGCCTATCATTCAAATTCTGCACATGGTCCCACATGAGTGAGATTTATGAAGCTGAAAATGGGCTTGTGATCAAGAAGGGAACATTGTGACAAGTCAGTAATGTGCATTGTAATATTTTAAACCAATTTCCTCCAAAAAGTTATGTGGCGATTGAAAATATCTAGTTTTTTAATTTTCTAAATGCTTTTATTGTCTTTTGCCAAAAAGGTGACACTTATTTCACAAAAGGCAAATTGCCACATCACTCTGGCAGACATTTAGGCCAGTACTAGTGTTGGCCAGTTACTCTGTAAATGAGAGATTTCATTTTCTATTCATTGTAATTAGTCACTGCAGTGCCTGTGAGTCACCAACTGTATTATCTGCACCGCTGGCTAATAGCAAGTAAGTTATTCTGTGGACAGCAATAAACAATTGCTAATTAACAAAGGTCACTGCAAAGCAGCATACTGTTCTAACATACCAGTGAGTACGAGAGACAGACATACTTCCAGATCAATATTCAGGAAAAACCTGATGGATGTCAGATTAGCTCATTATTAGAAATAAAAACAGAAAGTGCTGGAAATACTCAGCAGGTCAGGGAACATCTGTGGAGAGAGAAACAGAGTTAATGGATGGACTTTTCCAGGGTGTCTACGGACAGGATCGGAGTCAGGTTGGGTGGGAAAGTGTTTTTTTTTACAGCGGGTCGGGAACAACAACAATTTGTATTTATATACGGAGTGATTATCTGCACAAACATTTTCCTGTCGTTCTGGGCATGTGCGTGGCCAGCCCTGCCCCTTTTTGTGCATTCGCACCCCATCCCCTTCTGCACATGCGCACTGCCACCGAGGTCCGGCCGCGCATGTACAGTACCCCACAGTTACAGCTGCCATAGAGCACTGTCCACGTTTTCCTCAACTCCATGGGAGAAGGCGCTTCACTGGGACACTGGGAGAAGGCCCTTCACTGGGACCCTGGGAGAAGGCCCTTCACTGGGATCCTGGGAGAAGGCCCTTCACTGGGACCCTGGGAGAAGGCCCTTCACTGGGACCCTGGGAGAAGGTCGTTCACTGGGATCCTGGGAGAAGGCCCTTCACTGGGTCCCTGAGAGAAGGCCCTTCACTGGGACCCTGGGAGAAGGACCTTCACTGGGATCCTGGGAGAAGGCCCTTCACTGGGACCCTGGGAGAAGGCCCTTCACTGGGACACTGGGAGAAGGCCCTTCACTGGGACTCTGGGAGAAGGCCCTTCACTGGGTCCGTGAGAGAAAGCCCTTCACTGGGACACTGGGAGAAGGCCCTTCACTGGGACCCTGGGAGAAGGCCCTTCACTGGGATCCTGGGAGAAGGCCCTTCACTGGGACCCTGGGAGAAGGCCCTTCACTGGGTCCGTGAGAGAAGGCCCTTCACTGGGACACTGGGACAAGGCCCTTCAATGGGACCCTGGGAGAAGGCTCTTCACTGGGTCCGCAGGAGAAGGCCTTTCACTGGGTCCGCAGGAGAAGGCCCTTCACTGGGTCCGTGAGAGAAGGTCGTTCACTGGGACCCTGGGAGAAGGCCCTTCACTGGGACACTGGGAGAAGGCCCTTCAATGGGACCCTGGGAGAAGGCCCTTCACTGGGTCCGCAGGAGAAGGCCCTTCACTGGGATCCTGGGAGAAGGCCCTTCACTGGGATCTTGGGAGAAGGCCCTTCACTAGGTCCGCAGGAGAAGGCCCTTCACTGGAACCCTGGGAGAAGGCCCCTCACTGGGTCCCTGAGAGAAGGTCGTTCACTGGGACCCTGGGAGAAGGCCCTTCACTGGGACACTGGGAGAAGGCCCTTCAATGGGACCCTGGGAGAAGGCCCTTCACTGGGTCCGCAGGAGAAGGCCCTTCACTGGGTCCGCAGGAGAAGGCCCTTCACTGGGATCCTGGGAGAAGGCCCTTCAATGGGTCCGTGGGAGAAAACCCAGAGAAGATAGGATTAAAAGGGGAGAGAGATCGGAGGGAAAGAGGAGGAGGGAGAGAGAGGCGAGAGAGAGAGGAGGAGAGAGATCGGAGAGGGGGAGAGAGATTGAAGGGAGAGAAAGGGGGGGAGAGACGGGAGAGATTGGGAGGCAGAGAGAGAGGGGGAGAGAGGGGGAGGGAAGAGATTGGAGGGAGAGAGAGAGGGGGAGAGAGAGGGGGAGAAAGATAGAGGGGCGAGATCAGAGAGTGAACAGAGGGAGAGAGAGGGGGAATGGGAGAGAGAGGAGGAGGGGGTGAGAGAAAGGGGAGAGATCAGAGGGAGCGGGAAAGTTGGAGGTAGAGAGGGGATCGGAGAGAGGGAGCGATCGGAGGGGGAGGGAGAGAGAGGGGATCAAAGGAACAGAGAGGGGGGGATTGGAGGAAGAGAGGGAATGAAGAGGTCACGAACTCAATGGGGGGTGGGTAAAGAGAACAGAGCGCACAGTGAGGATGGCGGAAGAACGTGATCCAGGTCTAAAGGAGGGGGGGGGGGAGGAGTTGAGATCGAGAACGTGATCCAGATGATAAATCATGGGAGAGCCTGTGTGCAGTCCTGTACCTCTGTTCAGTGCATTTCAGTGTTTCCAGCACTTCAATGCTGTAGAACACTGACAGCACAACTGTCAAAAGAAAGTTGGCCATGGTCCCTTTTAGGAAACCAGCTGATGACGCGTCATGAATGACGTCACCAGACTCGCTTCCTCTAATTGGCCCGGGAGACGTGCTCGGCAGGCTTAACTTTGAAGGTATGAGGCGTGAATTGGCTAGGATAGATTGGCGAATGATACTGAAGGGGTTGACTGTGGATGGGCAATGGCAGACATTTAGAGACCGCATGGATGAACTACAACAATTGTACATTCCTGTCTGTCGTAAAAATAAAAAAGGGAAGGTGGCTCAACCGTGGCTATCAAGGGAAATCAGGGATAGCATTAAAGCCAAGGAAGTGGCATACAAATTGGCCAGAAATAGCAGAGAACCCGGGGACTGGGAGAAATTTAGAACTCAGCAGAGGAGGACAAAGGGTTTAATTAGGGCAGGGAAAATGGAGTACGAGAAGAAGCTTGCAGGGAACATTAAGACGGATTGCAAAAGTTTCTATAGATATGTAAAGAGAAAAAGGTTAGTAAAGACAAACGTAGGTCCCCTGCAGTCAGAATCAGGGGAAGTCATAACGGGGAACAAAGAAATGGCGGACCAATTGAACAAGTACTTTGGCTCGGTATTCACTGAGGAGGACACAAACAACCTTCCGGATATAAAAGGGGTCGGAGGGTCTAGTAAGGAGGAGGAACTGAGGGAAATCCTTATTAGTCGGGAAATTGTGTTGGGGAAATTGATGGGATTGAAGGCCGATAAATCCCCAGGGCCTGATGGACTGCATCCCAGAGTACTTAAGGAGGTGGCCTTGGAAATAGTGGATGCATTGACAGTCATTTTCCAACATTCCATTGACTCTGGATCAGTTCCTATGGAGTGGAGGGTAGCCAATGTAACCCCACTTTTTAAAAAAGGAGGGAGAGAGAAAACAGGGAATTACAGACCGGTCAGCCTGACATCGGTAGTGGGTAAAATGATGGAATCAATTATTAAGGATGTCATAGCAGTGCATTTGGAAAGAGGTAATATGATAGGTCCAAGTCAGCATGGATTTGTGAAAGGGAAATCATGCTTGACAAATCTTCTGCTATTTTTTGAGGATGTTTCCAGTAGAGTGGACAAGGGAGAACCAGTTGATGTGGTATATTTGGACTTTCAGAAGGCTTTCGACAAGGTCCCACACAAGAGATTAATGTGCAAAGTTAGAGCACATGGGATTGGGGGTAGTGTGCTGACATGGATTGAGAACTGGTTGTCAGACAGGAAGCAAAGAGTAGGAGTAAATGGGGACTTTTCAGAATGGCAGGCAGTGACTAGTGGGGTACCGTAAGGTTCTGTGCTGGGGCCCCAGCTGTTTACACTGTACATTAATGATTTAGACGAGGGGATTAAATGTAGTATCTCCAAATTTGCGGATGACACTAAGTTGGGTGGCAGTGTGAGCTGCAAGGAGGATTCTATGAGGCTGCAGAGCGACTTGGATAGGTTAGGTGAGTGGGCAAATGCATGGCAGATGAAGTATAATGTGGATAAATGTGAGGTTATCCACTTTGGTGGTAAAAACAGAGAGACAGACTATTATCTGAATGGTGACAGATTAGGAAAAGGGCAGGTGCAAAGAGACCTGGGTGTCATGGTACATCAGTCATTGAAGGTTGGCATGCAGGTACAGCAGGCGGTTAAGAAAGCAAATGGCATGTTGGCCTTCATAGCGAGGGGATTTGAGTACAAGGGCAGGGAGGTGTTGCGATAATTGTACAGGGCCTTGGTGAGGCCACACCTGGAGTATTGTGTACAGTTTTGGTCTCCTAACCTGATGAAGGACATTCTTGCTATTGAGGGAGTGCAGCGAAGGTTCACCAGACTGATTCCCGGGATGGCGGGACGGACCTATCAAGAAAGACTGAATCAACTGGGCTTGTATTCACTGGAGTTCAGAAGAATGAGAGGGGACCTCATAGAAACGTTTAAAATTCTGACGGGGTTAGACAGGTTAGATGCAGGAAGAATGTTCCCAATGTTGGGGAAGTCCAGAACCAGGGGACACAGTCTAAGGATAAGGGGGAAGCCATTTAGGACCGAGATGAGGAGGAATTTCTTCACCCAGAGAGTGGTGAACCTGTGGAATTCTCTACCACAGAAAGTTGTTGAGGCCAATTCACTAAATATATTCAAAAAGGAGTTAGATGAAGTCCTTACTACTAGGGGAATCAAGGGGTATGGTGAGAAAGCAGGAATGGGGTACTGAAGTTGCATGTTCAGCCATGAACTCATTGAATGGCGGTGCAGGCTAGAAGGGCCGAATGGCCTACTCCTGCACCTATTTTCTATGTTTCTATGTTAACAAGCCCCATTGAGGTAAATTCATTTTAGACAGCAAGAGCCAGCAGCGAGGCTGGGACCCGCCACCGACATCACCCGCCTCGGAACTGCCGAGGTGATGAAAATCCCTGCCAACGTTTCAGGTCAATGACCTTTCATCAGACTGCTGAGTATTTCTCGCACTTTCTGTTTTTATTTCAGATTTCTAGCATCTGCAGTATTTTGCTTTTGTATTCGTCCACTATTAGAGACCGGTGTGCTGGGCTCAATTCTGAAGTAAGATCACAAATCAGTTTAAGTCCAAATTGGAGGAAATCCTGGTACCTTTATTTCTATCTATCTCTTACAATACTCCAAACCTTTAACTGCTAATTCTAACACATCCTCGTGCCATCGTAACATTGTTGGTGGCACTCACGTGCAGTATTTAATAGTAGTAGGGGGTGAGTTCAAACAAGGTGTTTCTAAGCCCAGCAGAGTGATTAATGGGAGGAGCTTACCCGCAGCACTGAAAGGAAAATCAGCAGATGAGTGAGGCTTCTTGCAGCTCACTGGCTGGTTTAAGAGTGATACATGGAAAGATCTGGAAGCAGGTCACGATGGATGTGCGGGTGTGAAGATCGAAAGAGGAGAGTTGGATAACTAAAAAAAATGGGATTAGTAAGTAATTTTCCAATCTAAACCTACTCCCTAACACTATTTGCCTCCTGTCTAACAGCTATTGCTACCTATTTTTGTCTTTTGAGGTGCTGAAGTTTGTGTTTAACAGGGTGAAAAATAACTGCTGAAAAAGGAGCTAGTTTCTGCGCTTTCTACGCACTGCTGTGATCAAGCACTTGAACATCATGAAAAGTACCGGCTAGATGTAGATCCCTCTACATTGCCCCAGAAATGTGGTCTACTCCTAATTTCACAGAAAGAATCGCTACTACATCAGCTCGGCATTTCTCTTTCTCATATGAGCCATTCTTTAAGTTAACCATTTAGGTGCTGTTGTTTTTATGTTCTCTCTCAGATACTCTTATAAAATCCATGTTCAGAATATATTGTAAAATAAACAAGCAAATGCACCATTTCAAATGAAAATTTCACTTGTCACACCATTTATGAATTATGAACACATGAATTTTACAGACTATCCAGTCATTTATCTCCTTGCTCTGTGGGATCTTGCTGTGTGCAAATTGGCTGTAATGTTGTCATACAGTGACTACACTTCCAAAATATTTTATTGGCTGTGAAATGCTTTGGGATGTGCTGTGGATGTGAAAGGTGCTATATAAATACAAGTTCTTTTTCTTAGGCTCTGTTTTTCAGCATCTACATACGGATCATGACTACTTCACTGCCTATTGATTGGATGAGTCTGAAAGGACTAAAGAGAGCAAGGAGTGGGCAGCAAGGCAAAAGAGAAAGGAAGATTGAGGGGAAATGGATTAACAGGCCTGAATCTTCTGGCTTGAAAATGGAAGTTGGGCATGACATAAATTGGATACCTGCAAAATATCAGTGTGGACCAATAATATCAATTTAGGAGAATTATTGCCGTGAGTTCATGGAGACAATCTATTGGAAACATGAAATAGGAAATCAAAGACAATCTAGGGAAATCAGAGAAATATATATTATAATAATCACTCAAGTTACATCCAGGAAACTCTGGGGGACTAAAGCAAATGTCCCACATCCTTGCATAAAATGAGTATGGTTATTTCCTCTGAAGATAAATGGATATCTTTGATCCCGACTGAGATCAACATAGCAACAAGACCAAAGCTCGAGCAGCCTGTTAGTCAGCTGAACCCACAGGTTGGATGACTGCCACAAATCCTCAATTTACCATTCTGTATTTCTTATATTTCATATAAGTGGTTTGCTATTTTAACCTCAGCTGCTGATGCCAGTTCTTTAACATTATTAATATATAATGACACAGGACCTCACGGAATATCAAATTGGCTCTGCATAGAAACATAGAAACATAGAAAATAGGTGTAGGAGTAGGCCATTCGGCCCTGCAAGCCTGCACCACCATTCAATAAGATCATGGCTGATCATCACCTCAGTACCCCTTTCCTGCTTTCTCTCCATATCCCTTGATCCCTTTAGCCATAAGGGCCATATTTAACTCCCTCTTGAATATATCCAACGAACTGGCATCAACAACTCTCTGCGGTAGAGAATTCCACAGGTTAACAACTCTTTGAGTGAAGAAGTTTCTCTTCATCTCGGTCCTAAATGGCTTACCCCTTATCCTTAGACTGTGTCCCCTGGTTCTGGACTTCCCCAACATCGGGAACATTCTTCCTGCGTCTAACCTGTCCAGTCCCGTCAGTATTTTATATGTTTCTATGAGATCCTCTCTCATTCTTCAAAACTCCAGTGAATACAGGCCCACTCGATCCAGTCTCTCCTCATATGTCAGTCCTGCCATCCCGGGAATCAGTCTGGTGAACCTTCGTTGCACTCCCTCAATAGCAAGAACATCCTTCCTCAGATTAGGAGACCAAAACTGAACACAATATTCTAGGTGAGGCCTCACCAAGGCCCTGTACAACTGCAGTAAGACCTCCCTGCTCCTATACTCAAATACCCAAGCTATGAAGGCCAACATGCCATTTGCCTTCTTCACCACCTGCTGTACCATCAAAGTTACCTTTCCCTAAGTTCAGGACCCTAGTCTCTGAATTAACTGTGTCATTCTCCATCTTAGTAAAAAATTCTACCATATTATGGTCACTCTTTCCCAAGGGACCTCGCACAACAAGATTGCTAATTAGTCCTTTCTCATTACACATCACCCAGTCTAGGATGGCCAGCCCTCTAGTTGGTTTCTCGACATATTGGTCTAGAAAACCATCCCTAATACACTCCAGGAAATCCTCCTCCACCGTATTGCTACCAGTTTGGTTAGCCCAATCTAAATGTAGATTAAAGTCGTCCATGATAACTGCTGTACCCTTATTGCATGCATCCCTAATTTCTTGTTCTATGCTGTCCCCAACCTCACTACTACTGTTTGATGGTCTCTACACAACTCCCACTAGCGTTTTCTGCCCTTTGGTATTCTGCAGCTCTACCCATACAGATTCCACATCATCCAAGCTAATATCCTTCCTTACTATTGCGTTAATTTCCTCTTTAACCAGCAATGCTACCCCACCTCCTTTTCCTTTCTGCCTATCCTTCCTGAATATTGAATACCCCTGGATGTTGAGTTCCCAGCCTTGGTCACCCTGGAGCCATGTCTCCGTAATGCCAATTATATCATATTTGTTACTAGCTGCCTGCGCAATTAATTCATTCACCTTATTACAAATACTCCTCGCATTGAGGCACAGTGTCTTTTTTACACACTTTGCCCCTTTAGAATTTTGCTGTAATGTGGCCCTTTTTGATTTTTGCCCTGGGTTTCTCTGCCCTCCACTTTTACTTTTCTTCTTTCTATCTTTTGCTTCTGCCCCCATTCTACTTCCTTCTGTCTCCCTGCATAGGTTCCCACCCCCCTGCCATATTAGTTTAACCCCTCTCCAACAGCACTAGCAAACACTCCCCCTGGGACATTGGTTCCAGTCCTGCCCAGCTGCAGACCGTCCGGTTTGTACTGGTCCCACCTCCCCCAGAACCAGCTCCAATGTCCCAGGAATTTGAATCCCTCCCTCTTGCACCATTCCTCAAGCCCCGTATTCATCTTAACTATTCTGCAATTCCTACTCTGACTAGCACGTGACACTGGTAGCAATCCTGAGATTACTACCTTTGAGGTGCTACTTTTAAATTTAACTCCTAGCTCCCTAAATTCAGCTTGTAGGACCTCATCCCGTTTTTTTACCTATATCGTTGGTATCTATATGCACCACAACAACTGGCTGTTCACCCTCCCCTTCCAAAATGTCCTTCAGCCGCTCCGGATACATCCTTGACCCTTGCACCAGGGAGGCAATATACCATCCTGGAGTCTCGATTGCGGCCACAGAAATGCATAACGTCATGAGGCCTCACAAAATATCAGGCTTCTTTGGATGATGAATTACAAAGGAATGACATATTCCATAAAATATAGGATAACACATTGCCATCAGTACAGTATGACCACAACCTCATAACATGGCACTGCCTCTGAAAACAGCATAACATGTGGCAGCATTTGTAATATAAGCAAACACAGTAATTTGTCTTGCTGGGTCACTGTTTTCCATGTTTGCGTTTTGCTGGTGGGCACAGTGTCAGGTAGCACATGATTAGACCACAAGTGATCATGTTTATTTCACTGGTGGATAGAGAGAAATAAGTTAGATCACATACATTATATCACAGGGGATGTAAAAAGCAACCCATGCAAAAGAAAGAGTGACGTAGGGGATGCAAGATACTTACAAAATAAGGATTTTCTATAGATGAGATGTCCTGATATATCCACTAATACTCTGCCCCTCAAACAGCTCTTGGATTCACCTCCATACTTGTCTCCGAACTTGCGCATTAGTTCATCCCACCACAAAACCTCTGACTTTAACTTTGGATTCGCTCTTAATGTTTCCTCCCTAGTCTCCATTTGCAACCAGGCCATATCTACTCTAATACTTGCTGTGCTTATGTAACCTGAATTTCCTCTGTGGTGATTCTGGCTCTGGATCCAAGCTCATTACTTCTATCTCCCTTTTACTTTCTCTTCTCTTTGCTCCTCTCCTGTCGCCTCTCCTTCCTTTTACGCATGCCTCCCTTCACTTCTCCTCTCTCGGATACTTTGTACCAGCCACCGCCACTCCCCCCCCCCCCACCCCCCACCTGACACATCTCCACGTGTATCCTTCACTAATCCTCGATCTTCCTACTCTGCTACTGCCTTCCCAGACCTGATTTCCTCTTGGATAAGCCCACAGCTTTCCTCTGTGCCTCTCTCGCCATTCCTGAAAAGCCCCACCAAGGCACTTGTCTCTGCCTCCTTACGAGCAGCAACCCCAGCTGCCTATCCTCCTCTCTCACCGACATTCCCACCCAATGCGTCTGCTGGGGGCTAATTTTGCCAACCCCCTTCCTGTCTCAGTCATCCCTCCCCCACTGAACCTCTGGACTCTGCCAGAAGATCAGCAATCACGGCCTCTCCCTGTACCTCCCTCCAGAATGTTCGTTCACTTGTCAACGAGGCCCTTGCCATCCATGGCCATGACCTTATTGTGGATGATTGCATTATAGCCTTGACAGAAAATTGGCTTATGGGTGATGACACCTTGCCCCTTACTCATGCCTCCCTGCCTGGCTATACATTCCACCACCTGCCCTGCCCAAACCGCCATGATGGCAGTGTGGCCCTTATCACCAAAGCGCACCTTGTTCTGTCGCCCTGCTCATCTGGCACCTTCTCCTCCATCAAGCACATCATCTTTTTTCCACCCTCTCTTCTCTCCTTTAAAATTCTGATTTTCTGACGTCCATCCAAGCCCTTGGTCACATTTCACACTGAAATATCATAGAAACATAGAAAACACAGAAACATAGAAAATATGTGCAGTAGTAGGCCTTTCGGCCCTTCGAGCCTGCACCGCCATTCAATGAGTTCATGGCTGAATATGCAACTTCAGTACCCCATTCCTGCTTTCTCGCCATACCCCTTGATCCCCCTAGTAGTAAGGACTACATCTAATGCCTTTTTGAATATATTTAGTGAATTGGCCTCAACAACTTCCTGTGGTAGAGAATTCCACAGGTTCACCACTCTCTGGGTGAAGAAGTTTCTCCTCATCTCGGTCCTAAATGGCTTACCCCTTATGTTTAGACTATGACCCCTGGTTCTGGACTTCCCTAACATTGGGAAGATTCTTCCTGCATCTAACCTATCTAAACCCGTCAGAATTTTAAACGTTTCTATGAGATCCCCTCTCATTCTTCTGAACTCCAGTGAATACAAGCCCAGTTGATCCAGTCTTTCTTGATATGTCAGTCCCGCCATCCTGGGAATCAGTCTGGTGAACCTTCGCTGCACTCCCTCAATAGCAAGAATGTCCTTCCTCAAGTTAGGAGACCAAAATTGTACACAATACTCCAGGTGTGGCCTCACCAAGGCCCTGTACAACTGTAGCAACACCTCCCTGCCCCTGTACTCAAATCCCCTCGCTATGAAGGACAACATGCCATTTGCTTTCTTAACCGCCTGCTGTACCTGCATGCCAACCTTCAATGACTGATGTACCATGACACCCAGGTCTCGTTGCACCTCCCATTTTCCTAATCTGTCACCATTCAGATAATAGTCTGTCTCTCTGTTTTTACCACCAAAGTGGATAACTTCACATTTATCCACATTATACTTCATCTGCCATGCATTTGCCCACTCACCTAACCTATCCAAGTCACTCTGCAGCCTCATAGCATCCTCCTCGCAGCTCACACTGCACCCAACTTAGTGTCATCCGCAAATTTGGAGATACTACATTTAATCCCCTCGTCTAAATCATTAATGTACAATGTAAACAGCCGGGGCCCCAGCACAGAACCTTGCGGTACCCCACTAGTCACTGCCTGCCATTCTGAAAAGTCCCCATTTACTCCTTCTCTTTGCTTCCTGTCTGCCAACCAGTTCTCAATCCACGTCAGCACACTACCCCCAATCCCATGTGCTTTAACTTTGCACATTAATCTCTTGTGTGGGACCTCGTCAAAAGCCTTCTGAAAGTCCAAATACACCACATCAACTGGTTCTCCCTTGTCCACTCTACTGGAAACATCCTCAAAAAATTCCAGAAGATTCGTCAAGCATGATTTCCCTTTCACAAATCCATGCTGACTTGGACTTATCATGTCACCTCTTTCCAAATGCACTGCTATGACATCCTTAATAATTGATTCCATAATTTTACCCACTACAGATGTCCTCACTACTGTAATGTCTGTAGCTCAACACTGTGCACCCTTGTGTTACTGCAGCTAGTGCTGTTTAATAAAGAGCAGGTCACCTGACCAGCAGGTCAGAAGTTTCCGAAACCTGCAGCCATCTTACAGGTTGTGTGTTGTGTGCTCTCCAAAGATATGACAACTACTTTCCTCCCTCAGCTTCTGCACCGAGCGATTTATCCTCAGTAATTTCAACCTCCATCTCAACTCACCTTGCTCGCTCTCCTCTGAGTTCACTGGCCTCCTGTCCTCCCTCCATATAAATTCGCCTACCCATATTCACAGCCAACTCCTCGACCTTGCCATCTCATGTGGCCTCTACATTCCAATGGTCTCAGTCACAGGCACGGCCATCTCTGATCACTTCCTTATATCATCTTTAAGTCTGCATTGTAATTTGTTTTAGACATATGCTGCTACAATGGGAATAGTGAGAAATGCTTCTTGATTTTTAAAACAGCAGCATCTCTATGAAAAATGATTTGGCAACCCTGTTTATATTTGCTGCAACCACATGACTTACTGATGTTAACTGGATAAACACATCTTTATGTCACTTATACTTGATGTTATCCTGGTGAAATGAAGTATGTTTTTTCTGGTTCTTTGTCCTCCCCAAACAAAAGGTTTTCCAAATACATTTTCATGAAGGTGTTGACTTCCTTCAATGCCGTTATTTGCACATAGTGATTTACGATCTATTCCCTGTACCAGACATAAGCCTTTGCTCATTATCACTTTACGAAAGATCTTTAAGAAGATCCAATGGTCCAGCTATTTACAGTCTGAAAGCAGATTTGTTTTGTCAGAACTATTATTTTCTTGTTGCCTTAATTCTGTTCTTGTATTTCAGCCAAGGATTAGCCATGAAATGACTCCAATAGCAATCACCTGCTCTGAACAGAACTTATTTCTATTCAGCCTGAGGAAGGAAATAAACAAGATTAAAGTTCAGTGCACAAAAGAAAAGCCAAAAAGTAATTTCCAAGTAGACATTTACTGCTGTCAAATGAACTATCTATGCCAAGAATAAAAGTGACAGTGAGCTATTGTGATCATCTGCCTAAGGTCAGAGAGGTTCCTGCCTTAAGTACAGCATGGAATTTGTTGGTTATCTCTAAATCATTCACTCAAACCACTCAATAAGATTCTGTTGAATTAGTGATTTGTTTTCTTTAGTTCTTGGGGACAAATAAACATTTGCAAAACATTTTAATGTTGATATGTCCTGGTGCACTATTTACAAAGTTGTTCTTTGTTCTTTAATATTTTTATGCTTTATGGGATGTATGCGCTCTTGAAACAATTATCAATAGTTGTGTCGAGTAGACTTGAGCCTTTCTCTTCATATTGTTGGGGAAGTGAATTCAAATGTCAGCAATTGTTGTCACCTTGTTCTGATAAAAAAACAATCCTCTTTTAGTCTGAAAAATGGGAATTATGTAATTGGCAACCCTTATTAAGGCCGTTACCTTAGCCTATCATAAAAGTCATCCTCTGTTGCCTGAGCCCTGAAACCATGTTTAATAGCCCACTGGTGCCACAACCTCACCTGTAGCTGTTATTTGTGAGACCAGACAGTCACTGGTAGTAAACTGGTTGCCGACGGAGACAGAGATGGAGATTATTCTGTCCTGATATATAATCCTGCGCAATCTTGCAGCCAGAGTACTTAGACAGTATCAGAAGTGGGAAATCTGTTCACACTAATCAATGGTTGTGGGAACCAAGTGTCGCACTCTCTATTGTCATCTGAGCCAAGATCACCACAGACCAGGGACTGAACCTGGAATGTTGTCAGTCCAAATAGTTCAGCTGCTCATGGATCAACTGGTTAAGCCAATCAGTAGAGTGGCCCCATGGTATTTTCTATTGAAGGAAGCATTCTTACAAAAGAATGGGAATGAACTAAATTAGAATTATCAGAACAAACAAAATTTGCATGTTTTAATTTTTAATTTTTCAAGCCAAAGTAACATATGAGATCCTTCTTGTCATATTAAAACACAAAGTTCATATTACATTACACCTCCAATAGCACAGCACTGAATATAAAATTGTTTTAAGCTACAGTGGTACAATAAAAATCATTTACAAATCTATGATACATTTGGAGCAAACAAAACATCCGGTTAAAAATATGACAGTTGTTAATTCTTCCAAAAACCACAGCAAGGTGAGTATGCGAGCAACGCAACATAATGTATCGCAGTCATATAATTAACACCAATTTACAGAATCAAGCCTAAGAAAAAAGCAAAATAGATGTAAACTATGCAAAATTCAAGATTTTTTAAATTGTATTCATAAAATGAATGCAAAGCCCCACCGCAGTTAACTCAGTTGCCACTACTGCCTCACAAAAGTGCAACGTTTTTATGTCTAGGCCTTTTCTAGAACAAATTGAAAAAGATGTAATTAATTAGACAGTCTAGTGACCTATTGGTAATAGTAATATCTTCATTCCAAAAGCAGCCTAATGCCAAAATTCACTTGTGGTAAACAGTTCTCAGCAAGGCCCCAACTCGACTGCCTTGTGAAGCATTAGTATTCTGACTCACAGGGAGCAATAATTAAGATGTACATAAGAACATGAGAATTAGGAGCAGGAGTAGGCCATTCGGCCCCTCAAACTGCTCCGCCATTCAATAAGATCATGGCTGATCTACCTTAACTCCACTTTCCTGCACTATTCCCATATCCCTTGATTCCCTTATTCCCTTAATTTTCAAAAATCCATTGGTCCCTGTTTTGAATATACTCAACGACCGAGCATCCACAGCACTCTGGGGTAGGGAATTCCAAAGATTCACCACCCTCTCAGTGAAGAAGTTTCTCCTCATCTCAGTCCTAAATGGCCAACTCCTTATTCTGAGACTGTGAACCCTGGTTCTAGACTCCCCAGCCAGGGGAAACATCCTCCCTGCATCTATCTATCAAAACCTGTAAGAATGTTGTATGTTTCAATGAGATCACCCCTCATTCTTCTAAACTCTAGAGAATATAGACCTAGTCTACTCAATCTCTCCTCGCAGAACAATCTTCCCATCCGATGAATCAGTCAGGTGAACCTTTGTTGCACTCCCTCTATGGCAAGTATATCCTTCCTTAGGTAAAGAGACCAAAACTGTACACAATACTCCAGGTGTGGTCTCGCCAGGTCCTGTAAAATTGCAGCAAGACATCTTTACTCTTATACTCAAATCCTCTTGTAATAAAGGCCAACATACCATTTGCTTTCTTAATTGCTTGCTGTACCTGCATGTTAACTTTCAGTGATTCATGTACAAGGGCACCCAGGTCCCTCTAAACACCAACATTTCCCAATCTATCACCATTTAAAAAATACTCTGTTTTTCTATTTTCACTACCAAAGTGGATAACTTCACGTTTCTCTACTTTATAGAAACATAGAAAAGGTGCAGGAATAGGCCATTCGGCCCTTCGAACCTGCACCACCATTCAATAAGATCATGGCTGATCATTCACCTCAGTACCCCTTTCCTGCTTTCTCTCCATACCCCTTGATCCCTTTAGCCGTAAGGGCCATATCTAACTCCCTCTTGAATATATCCAATGAACTGGCATCAACAACTCTCTGCGGTAGGGAATTCCACAGGTTAACAACTCTTTGAGTGAAGCAGTTTCTCCTCATCTCAGTCCTAAATGGCTTACCCCTTATCCTTAGACTGTGTCCTCTGGTTCTAGACTTCCCCAACATCGGGAACATTCTTCCTGCATCTAACCTGTCCAGTCCCGTCAGAACTTTATATGTTTCTATGAGATCCCCTCTCATCCTTCTAAACTCCAGTGAATACAGGCCCAGTCGATCCAGTCTCTCCTCATATGTCAGTCCTGCCATCCCGGGAATCAGCCTGGTGAACGTTCGCTGCACTCCCTCAAGAGCAAGAACGTCCTTCCTCAGATTAGGAGACCAAAACTGAACACAGTATTCCAGGTGAGGCCTCAGCAAGGCCCTGTACAACTGCAGTAAGACCTCCCTGCTCCTATACTCAAATCCCCTAGCTATGAAGGCCAACATACCATTTGCCTTCTTCACCACCTGCTGTAACTGCATGCCAACTTTCAATGACTGATGTACCATGACATCCAGGTCTCTCATTGCACCTGCCCTTTTCCTAATCTGCCGCCATTCAGATAATATTCTGCCTTCATGTTTTTGCCCCCAAAGTGCATAACCTCACATTTATCCACATTATACTGCATCTGCCATGCATTTGCCCACTCACCTAACTTGTCCAAGTCACCCTGCAACCTCTTAGCGTCCTCCTCACAGCTCACACCACCACCCAGCTTAGTGTCATCTGCAAACTTGGAGATATTACACTCAATTCCTTCATCTAAATCGTTAATGTATATTGTAAATAGCTGGGGTTCTGAGCCGTGCGGCACTCCACTAATCACTGTCTGCCATCCTGAAAAGGACCCGTTTATCCCGACTCTCTGCTTCCTGTCTGCCAACCAGTTCTCTCTCCACGTCAGAACATTACCCCCAATACCATGTGCTTTAATTTTGCACACCAATCTCTTGTGTGGGACCTTGTCAAAAGCCTTTTGAAAGTCCAAATACACCACATCCACTGGTTCTCCCTTGTCCACACTACTAGTTACATCCTCAAAAAATTCTAGAAGATGTGTCAAGCATGATTTCCCTTTCATAAATCCATGCTGACTTGGACCAATCCTGTCACTGCTTTCCAAATGCATTGCTATTTCATCTTTAATAATTGATTCCAACATTTTCCCCACTACTGATGTGAGGCTACCAGGTCTATAATTACCCATTTTCTCTCTCCCTCCTTCTTTAAAAAGTGGTGTTACTTTAGCTACACTCCAGTCCATAGGAATTGATCCAGAGTCAATAAACTGTTGGAAAATGATCACCAATGCATCCACTATTTCTAGGGCCAAATATTCCATTTGTCATGTTCTTGCCCACTCACTTAGCCTTGAAGTCTCTTTGCATCCTCCTCACAACTTACATTCCCACCTAGCTTTGTATCATCAGCAAACTTGGATATATTACATTTAGTCCCCTCATCCAAATCATTGATGTAGATTGTGAATAGCAGGGGCCGAAGCACTGATCCTTGCGGTACCCCACCTCTCCTCACCTATAACCAGTCATCAAGGAGCACTGGAAGTACATGTAGAGCTTGGAATCCTATGTAGGAGTAAGAGGCCTTTGTGACAGGAAAATTAAAGCACAAGATTGAAATGTCTCACCATGCTTCACATAATGAATCTTTGAAGGACAGTAACTGTTCTAGTCAGCCAAAGTTAATTGTTAACAATATATTTACGCATTTATAGCATGCTATTTTGCAGATGGAATAGATAATGAATAAATGAAGTAATTGCATGCTGTTTTACTAAGCTGCTTAATAATGTGAAACATATTTATCCAACCTATCCTATCCTGCAACACACACACGTGCACGCTGCACCCTTTTATTCTTACTCCTTCAACTGGTAACTAAAAAAGCAGGAGGCGTGTCACGGAGGCAATTATAACTTTTAGTGCTAAAGCTGTTCTATGATAAACTGCTAGATGCAGCCTAGACTAGATAATTGCAGCAGTATGACGGCACATTACATTATACCTCCTCCTTCAGATGGTAACTGAAAGAGCTGGGGACATGGGCTAAAGCTATTCAATGGTAAACTGATGGGTCCAGCCGGGACTAGATAATTACAGCTGTAATTCGCCAGTGCTTTAAATACTACATTAGCAGCCAAACAGATTCTGTGCAACAGTTCATGAATAAGACATAATATCATATATCAAAAGTTACATATCTGTGATTTATTTTAAACAACTTCAGAACAAATACAATTTAACACTGCAATGCTCTGTCCATTTTCTCTGCCAGAATATATATATGTATGTAACTGAGCTGATAATCAGTTTAATACCTCACCTATATGAATATATTCTGACACGTTGTTATACTGTTGCAAACATTAACTTTGCATTACTTTTAAGGTTACGTAATCTTTTTAACAATTGACACCACTGAAATAAATAAGCATCACTCAATGGACTGGATTTAATCACACAAGGTGTTTGCATATAATAAAATGACAAGAAAGGACATTTGTGAGCAAATAGCAAGCACCTAAACAGCTTAATATCTGAAATATGTCTGTAAATACACAATAAAGTATACAGTACATACACAGTTATATTTAACATGCTATAAAATGACCTTAATAATACAGTAGACTAAAAATCAAACAATTTAAAATTAAACTTGGGGTTTTGGTACAGGAACAATGTAAAATGAGTTACTGTAATGAAGAGCATGCCACAGGCATGAGTAATTGACAGGAAGTAAAATTCAGCAAAATAGCCATAACATACTGAGAAAACAGGTATATTCTCAAAGAATGGTTTCAAAATCTTGATCATAATAATCCAGAATGAATTTAAAACTGCTTTCTAAAATTGTAATGTAAAGTCATCTGTTCTTTAATAGAGCTAAAAATTCCCTGGATTCTGGGGCGGTCCCAGTGGATTGGTAAACCGCAAATGTAATGCCCCTATTTAAAAAAGGAGGCAGACAAAAAGCAGGAAACTGTAGATAAGTTAGCCAAACATCTATCATTGGGAAAATGCTGGAGTCCATTACTAAGGAAGCGGTAGTGGGACATTTGGAAAAGCATAATTCAATCAAGCAGAGTCAGCATGGTTTTATGAAAGGGAAATCATGTTTGACAAATTTGCTGGAGTTCTTTGAGGATGTAACGAGCAGGGTGGATAAGGCGGAACCAGTGGATGTGGTGTATTTGGATTTCCAGAAGGCATTTGATAAGGTGCCACATAAAAGGTTACTGCACAAGATAAGAGCTCACGGGGTTGGGGGTAATATATTAGCATGGATAGAGGATTGGCTAACTAACAGAAAACAGAGTAGGGATAAATGGGTAATTTTCCAGTTGGCAAACAGTAACTAATGTGGTGCTGCAGGGATCGGTGCTGGGGCCTCAACTATTTACAATCTATATTAGTGACGTGGATGAAAGGACTGAGTGTAATGTAGCCAAGTTTGCTGATGATACAAAGATGGGTGGGAAAGCAAATTATGAGGAGAACACAAAAAATCTGCAAAGGGATATAGACAGGCTAAGCGAGTGGGCAAAAATTTGGCAGATGGAGTATAATGTGGCTAAATATGAGGTTATTCACTTTGGCAGAAACAATAGAAAAGCAAATTATAATTTAAATGGAGAAAAATTGCAAAGTGCTGCAGTACAGAGGGACCTGGGGGTCCTTGTGCGTGAAACACAAAAAGTTAGTATGCAGTTAAAGCAAATAATCAGGAAGCCAAATGGAATGTTGCCCTTTAGTGCAAGGGGGATAGAGTATAAAAGCAGAAAAGTCCTGCTACAATTGTACAGGGTATTGGTGAGGCCACACCTGGAGCACTGCTTACAATTTTGGTCACCGTATTTAAGGAAGGATATATTTGCATTGGAGAGGAGGTTCATTAAGTTGATTCCAGAGATGAGGGGGTTGACTTATGAAGATAGGTTGGGCCTATACTCATTGGAGTTCAGAAGAATGAGAAGTGATCTTATCGAAACATATAAGATAATGACAGGGCTCGACAAAATGGATGCAGAAAGGATATTTCCACTCATAGAGGAAACTAAAACTAGAGGACATAGTCTCAGAATAAGGGGGCGCCCATTTAAAACTGCAATGAGGAGGAATTTCTTCTCTCAGAGGGTTGTAAATCTATGGAATTCTCTGTCCCAGAGACGATGGGTCAGTGAATATATTTAAGGCGGAGATAGACAGATTTTTGAGCGATAAGGGAATACAGGGTTATGGGGAGTGGACAGGGAAGTGGAACTGAGTCCATGATCAGATCAGCCATTATCTTATTGAATGGCGGAGCAGGCTCGAGGGGCCAGGTGGCCTATTCCTGCTCCTATTTCTTATGTTCTTATGCAATACCAAATGGGACAATAATATTCTAATGAGGATCCAGTAAGAAATATATTTAAACAGAAATTAAGTTCACTAAGGGACTCAACTTTGCTTTGGAGCATTTAGAATCGCTTTAAAAAAACATTTCCTCAGGTCCTTTTCTGTATTTCTGCACTATGCACTTCCAATGGCCATGAAAGTTGGCAGTACCTTTTTCCTAGGCACCCATTAAGGCTGGTCTAAAGTGATTGCTCACTTCACTCTTATTTTTTGTTTCCCTGTGGAGAAATTGCTGGCGACAGTATTCTCTCTTGCTTTCCCTGTAGCAGCATGGCTGAGATAGAGAATCAGGTGAGGACAGGGATCAAAACTGTGTCCCACCCCTCCATTGTGCCTATTCTAGATGAGGACATGTACATACTTCCCCATTTTCAAATGAACAAGCAGCGGTGCTGTCACGGAGGCAGCGAGAAACTACGCGATCCAGCGATGGACCAATTAACATAAAAATTGGTGCTTGAATGAGGCCAATGTGGGTTTTATTAAATCTTCATTGCAAAATCCGGTCCACTGTAAGTTTAGGCTTGCTGGCCTGTTCATCTGTTTTTGCGGCCTATGCTCCTGATCAGCTGTAAAATTAACCTTATTCTTCTTAAATAGAGAATTGAGAAAGGCTTCTCAGTATTGCTGGTGTATATTCCACAAATAAGGGGAACTGTGTAATTCAAACATTATCTGGGTAGAAATTGTTGCCCGTTTTCCAGATGGAAATAGGTGGGCAATATGACCATTTCGCAGGGCATTGGCCTGCACCCTAAGGACACCTGAAAAACAACTGCCGTCCGGAGATGTGGAAACTTCTTTTCAAATTGGCCCCTTTATAAAAGGGGTTAATGGGGGATGTACACATGTTTTTGGGCAGCATTCTCTCCTGCCCCAGGACCAGCTGGCTTCCACTCGAATTATTAACAGCCCCGACTTGCGGGGTGCTGAGATGTGTCCTGCCAGCATATTTTAATGGGAGGGATCCACTGAGCCCTGAACGACTAGGAGGGTCAGGAGTGGAGGGTCCCAGTCGGGCGATCTTTATATTGGGAAAAAAGGGCTGCAGATTTTCAGGGCCACAGTTATGACTTCAGCTGGGCATTGCAATTCCACTTAGGAATTAAAATTGTGTCCAATGATTTGTAATTATGTTATGCTGAGTAAAGTGCTTTCATGGGCAATAATTACACCATCTAAATGTTCTACCTATTCCTTGGTTGATAGCCAGAGATAAAGTTTCCCTATTTTACCCTACACTGTTGTACTTCTGATTCGAAACATCTTAAATAAAGGTCTTACTTTAAACGACACTAAAGTACATCTGGTCTTTTGTTGTCGATTTACGATCTTCCATTTTGATGTTGGTGTCTTTCTCCTGCTGAATCTGCTTGTCACCTTGTTGCTTGTCATTAACTTCAGGGCTCCCATTGATTGTATCTCGCACCACACTGTAATTAAGAGGAGTTGTGCACAAAGAACGCTGCTGAGTGTCATCTCGGCTACAGTTGTACAGTTTCTTGAAAGCAGATCTGAATTTCTGAGACATTAGATTATAAATGACAGGATTGATAGCACTGTTGGCATACACACACAGTCTGCAGAATAAAAGGAACCAGGCATTCTCATATTGCTTGTCTATGAAGGAATTAACCACTACTATTGTTCGATATGGCATCCAGAGTAAAGCAAACAGAATGACCACCACTGCCAGCATCTTAGTGACCTGTAAGGAAGAAAAATCCATACATTGTGTTGAGCCTTTTTAGGTTATCATGAATAAAATGCAATTTTCCTTAAAGAATATACTTTCTTGCACATCTTAAATTATTTTAGTACAATTTGATGACAAGTAACATTAATTTCCTTTGATAATAAACTTATTCAAGCAGGTTTTGGATGTATTTTCACGCAATTTAGTCACTTGAAAACTGAAGGATCTTTTCAGATTTTGAAAAGTGAAGGTATTTTCCATCCTCCAACATTGATTAATGTGCTTTCCATCGTTTTATGCTATCAATTCTAGACCAGCATTCAATGTACAGGACTATAGAATATTTCAAGCTTTTCCTCTTCCCTTTCCTTGCATATCTGAGACAAATGTGATCCCAGTCCAAAGGGGCAGGCTTTCACCAGTGGGAATTTGCATCTGGCCACCAGCTGGTGTGCAAGAATAACCCGCACTTCTATCTTTCTGATGTACACTCAGAGTGATACAACATAAGTTCCAGGTTGTCTAAAGCAATACCTGGAGTCCTGTGTACAATTCTTGTCATAAGAATGTAAGAAATAGGAGCAGGAGGATGCCATTTGGCCCTTCTATCCCACCCCGCCATTCAACAAGATCGTGGCTGATCTTCTACCTCAACTCCACCTTCTCGCACTATCCCCGTATCCCTTAATTCCCTTCGTACCCAAAATTGTATCGATCTCTGCCTTGAATATACTCAATGATTGAGCATCCACAGCTCTCTGGGGTAGAGAATTCACAAATTCACAAATTTCTCCTCATTTCAGTCCTAAATGGTCAACCCTTTATCTTGAGACTGTGGCCCCGTGTTCTAGACGCCCCCAGCCAGGGGAAACATCTTCTCAGCATTAACTCTGTCAAGCCCTTTAAGAATTTTATATGTTTCAATTATTTCGCCTCTCATTCTTCTAAACTCTAGGGAATATAGGCCTAGTCTACTCAATGTACTACAATGGGGACATCCTGACTTTAGAGAGGGTACCGAGAAACGCAATAAATGGAAATTAGGGATTGGGCACCTAAGATACAAGGATAGACTAAGGAAACTAGAAAAAAGAAGACTCGGGCAAGAATGTTTTAAGATTATAAGGGGTATGAATAAATTAAACCCCAACAAATCATTTGTAATTCTGTAACCAGGGGGCATGGCCTCCAGCTCAGAAGAGGGAAGGTGAACAGACTGTTTTCTTTATACAATTTTATACAAAGTGGCATCATTCATCAATTTAATCTATTACATGGTGGTTTTGCATTTCAGGTCCATTCAACCTCTAAGCAAATATAAATGGGGTATCAGATTGACTCTCCAAATATCCTTCACGCCAGTCACCTGAGCTCCACCTACACAAACTCTAACATCATGAACTCCGCTATCTACATCCTAGTCCAGACAAGGTCTTACTCCCTATTATCCTAGTCCCCAGTAGCCTACTTTGTGTCAGCTTGGCTCAATGGTAGTGCTGTCAAAGGTGCTGTACTTCGGATGAGATATTTAACCTGCCTGTTCAGGTGGAAGTAAAGATCCCATTGCCCAATTTGAAGAGCAGGGAAGCATTCCTGGCCACCATTTATCCAATAATCACCACCACCAAAACAAATGAACGCTCATGTGTTTGTGAGTCTTTACTGTGCATTCTTTTTGAAGTGTAGTTACTGTAGTTATGTAGACAAATGCAGCAGAACAACTGCACCTAGCAAGGTCCCACAAACAGCAATGAGATAAATGACCAGTTAATCTGCTTTTGGTGGCATTGGTTGAAGGACAAATATTGGGAGAACTCTGCTGCCATACTTTGAATAGTGCCATAGGATCTTTTACATCCACCAGACAGGGCCTAATTTTAAAGTCTCCTCCAGCATTGCAACACTCCCTCAGTACTGCACTGAAATACCTAAACTGTGGGCTCAAGTTCTGAAGTGGGGCTTGAACTATGACCTGATTCAGAGGCAAAAGTGCTACCAGTGTGTGGCAAGCTGACACTGAATGCATTGTTAGAGGTATTTAGGGAAACCTTGTACTGCATTGGAGTTTTGCCACAATTGTGTTGGTGCTGTCACTCAATACACAAGTGAGAAATGTTTCATTTCACAATGGCGACAATTCAGATTTTGATAGGCACTAAAATTCACCCAAAAAATAGAAATTTTACATTAAAGGGACAAATAAAAACATACTATCAATGTCTGGCATTTTGTCCACCAACGTGCACATCCAGAATAATAACCCAGTCAATTGTACAGGACCCACTGAGCAAACCAAGAAGCTGATCTCTGTTTCTGCCCCTTAAATTAACCTTGGCTCAGTCACGCTACAGATAGCTGTCATGCAGCTCAAGTGTGCAAATAAGATTGAAAAAGATTTAGCTCTTGTTGAGTTGGAGATTGTCCATCACTGAATGATGGTGTATTGATAAAGGCCCCCAAAAAACTAAAATTCCAAAACTAGGAAGAAAGCATTTCAGTTTTGCAGGAAAGTGTTCCTTACTGTATAATTTATCAAAGGAAGAAAATCTCTGTAAAATCTTCACATGTATGCTCTTTATCTCTCCTTTCATTTTCCACTGAAACTCTGATTATTTTTTGTACTTCGTATTCAGTCTACTTTCATCAACCTCTCGCTCTCATTAAAATGATTCGCACGTTATTTCATTTCACTTTTCCAGACAAATAACAGACTACAAAGCCATATCCTGCCAATTTCCCGAAAACACTATATTACCTGTTTTCGGGACGAGATGGCCCCCTTGCTCGTCCGGCTGGAGGATTTTGAACTGATACGGTCTGCCCCAGGGCGCTCCTTCCAATGCTCGGTTCCTGTCTTGACTTGGTTTGGAATAGAACTGAGGAAAAGGACTCGCCCAATTAGGCCATACAGCACTGTGGCCACAATCAGGGGAATCACATAGAAGATGGTGAAATCAATGAAGTAGATGGGCAGGTAGAGGTTCCTGGAGACTTTGTAGCCGCACTCAGCACTCTGCCTGCTATTGATGTTGATATCCACCAGGAAAAACCACAGCATGCAATAGAAGGATGTAATTACCCATATAAATGCTAGGATTTTCTTGGCTCTGGAGACAGTGCACATAGACTGGGCTTTTATTGGATGGCAGATAGCGATGTACCGCTCCACAGTGAATGCTGTGATGGAACATGATGACACATTGATGCCCAAGTATTGGAGGTAGGTAATACCCAGGCAGCCTGCATGCCCATAGATCCATTCCTCAATCAGACTGTCAGAAATATTGGGTAACCCTGCAGCCACCAAGACCATCAGGTCAGCCACAGCCAGACTGACTAGGTAACAGTTGGTTGGGGTTCTCATGTGTCTGGTGGTCAGGACCACCAGGACCACCATAATATTCCCGATGATTCCAGTTCCACAAATTGCCAACACCAACAGCACTGAGGCAGCCTTGTATTCAGTGGATTTGTAAATGAAGTCAGTCCCAGCAGAAGCTGGATTTGCCAGGGAGATATTAGTGGGGGTCAGAAACCTACTCACGTTTTTCATAGCGGAAAGAAAAATTTTTCTTTCTCAAGCTTAAGAGGAGATAAAGGGTTTAACTTGGATGATGATGTTTCTATGGCCCCACTGAGTATTAATGTGCTGAAAAATAAGCAGTTCCAATTATTTACACTCACAATCTATTCTATTCAAGGCTCCATTATTAACATACACACACCATACCAAAACTGTTAATTTATTTAGCACAAAAAATACAGACTGATTATTTAACCCCTTGAAGACTGAAAGACTCTCCAGATTTCAAAAAGTGTACCCTTATTTTCTTAAAAACATCTTTGAAAATTGATTTCCTCACAGATGCCTAAAGATTGATTTTATTTAAAAAATACTAGAGAACTATTACTGTTCAAAGATTTTTTCATTCAGCGTGTTTTTGGAATCCATTTTAAAACATAAACTTGTTACATTTTTCTTTTATTGAAGAAATGCTATTTCATTCATCAAGTGGTTAAATACTGTAATAAATATATCTATGTCATTACTATATAATACAGAAGGTCTTCAAATTTACAAACACATTCTTCCATTGAGCTGTTTCATTCCTTTGCATTTTTTAATTCAATCTTTCCATTCCAGAGTCTTTAATGATATTAATTGATGATTAAAGCTTCCGATAATTTGTGATTAGTTAGTAAACTATTACTACAAACATATCTGTAGAGGTTATTGACTCAAAATAGCAACTTTAGCATACAATTACTCTTAAGCACCTCACATATAATTAACAGTTAATTTGATTTGATAAACATCTTGGATTATCAACTTCCTATCATGCTGTGAGAAAATGCTAATACATTTGAAAATACTAACTATCCCCTATTTGCAATTGCCTTCCTTTTTACTTTATAATCATTAGAGTTATCGTTTGAATTAAGCAAGTAATTAATGCAATCAGTATAATTAACATAGTACAGATTTTTAAATTGTAAAAAATATTTACTTCATGTATTTTGAAAGCTTCATTCATTAGTCTTTTATTTATTAAAAGTGTTTTACAATAAACATTTGTTTTTTTTTCGTTTGTAATAAAAAATTCTAATCAGTTTCCTTCTTTCAAACTTATATTTTTTCTAAAAATAATAATTTTTCTAAGTAATTAACATACCTTAAAATAAGATCTGCTGCATTGGCAACAGTTGCTTTCTGAGAAGGTTTGTGTGTAGATCTTTGATTTCTGTACCTGATGAGGCAAGGTTTTATGGAGAAAGACTGCAGAGTCCCCTGTAGAAGACTTGTTACAATTTTATGTTCTGTAGTGGATTGTAGGCAACCAGCTCAGAAGTGGGTTGATATAGTTCCCTTCAATCAGCCACTAGTCACATGCTTTTGATCTCAATTTATGTTTGTAACCATAGTTACACCGCTTATATGCTTCCATGGTTACACTGCTTATATTCTTACGCGTAATTCAACAATGTAGTCATCCAATGTCCATCAATTTCAAATCACACTGGCTTTAGCACCATATATGTAGTTTTTAAGTCCTTTTCTTCTTTTGCTATTGTTCTATAGATTGTTTTTGAACATATTGTTTAGCTGCAAATGTTTATATATGTATTATATAGTTATTTTGGTAAAATCTTTGGAGCTATTTCTATAATATAAAATGCTTTCAGTAAATAGACAACCTGTTGAACATGTTGAAGCTGCTACTTTGCTTTTTACTTGTGTTTTGCAAATAATTTCATGGTCCATATACAGACAACAATTATCTTCCACTACTTTATTTTACAGAATTTCTGACTATTTGATTCATGAATTAGCTTACAAAATAACTATAAATGGAATAACAGCAATAATAAAGATCAACCTTTTACCAATGAATAAGTCCGTATTTACTTTCCTCATCTTTTTAGAGATCGATTTTGAAAGGCCTCAGTGCTGGCATGAATTTCTATAATTAACTTCTTTCACAGGTTATTAAACACTTTTGAGTACTGTGTGTTATTTTCAGCTTTCAAAATATGTGCATGTTTTCTAGAATATTGTAATGAATTGTGTCTTTTGTGATGACAGCTACAGTTGAGAGAAAGATTAACAGTAAAAACTGTCTCACCATCAATATGCATAAGATTCAATTCTTATAATTCAAAAACTAATTAAGCCTCCCTCAACAATATCCTCAATCTCTATTGCAGAGTATCCTAATGAGGAATTCCTGGTGTGCTTCTGCAATATTGTTTTGTTTGTACATATAACTAAATCCCCCCCCCCCCCTCCCCAAAACCTTTCCATTCTTAATGCATACAAACCCAACACAGATTGAGCTGGTACGGAGAGGGGTAAGCAGTTCGGAGGACCTTCCCATGGCTCTGCTCCCAGGCCTGGCTAAAACAACAATTCAGAGAGTCAGGATGAGCATCGCTCTGGCTGCCTGCCTTGCTCCCGCGGTCTTGTCTGTGCCTGGGTGACCCTGGAGAGGGAGCATGTCGTGTCTGTGGGAATGCTCAAGCCCTTCCGTGAACAGTGGGCACCACAGGACCTTCATTGTATAGTTGTCAGATGTAACAAAATACTGGTTAAGTTTAGGTCGCTATTAGTTTGATTAAAGCTGGTTAGATTATTGCTACTGGTGTCCTCTTAAAGGGGCACTTGCGGAACTGATTATTTGCCGGTTTAATTAACATCGGCAGAACCTACTGGAAACTGGAGTTTAAACAAAACCCTTTAGAGGACTGAATAAGACACAGAGTGGGGAGGAGAACAGCAGTGGTCAGGTGATCTTATCACAGGGAGGGAGTTGATATATTTTATAGTCTACAAACAGGTTTTTTCTTTTTATCTCAATTTAATGGGATAAATCTGCTGGTTTTAACCAGGATTTGTTTTCAGTCATTTTATTCTCTTAACAAAATAACCGAATGATGTATTGCTTTAAATATCTTATATTTTATAATTTTTATATTTAAACTTTTTAATATTCTGTTTACTTCTATCTTCTTCAAATATTCCATTCTGAAATTAGACTTTTGTGCATCCTATTGTTGTTTGTTCCTATTCCAAAATCCCATCATACTCTTAGACTACAGCTGACAACACAGCTTTGCTTCTGAAATCAAATCTATTCTTTTGTGATTATTTTGGAGTTGTTGACTCGTTTCTGAACTGACCTTTTGTTGAACAGAACTCATTTTACTTGCAAACATTCCCAGGAGCTTCCCACAGCAATGGTTGTAATGTCAGTGGCCAGCAGATATTGAGCCACAGATGGAAAAGCAGAACTGGAATTAGTGTGCTCGGCCCCACATGTACTTAGCCGAGTCTACAGTGAACTAGGATCACACAGTGCAAAAGAAAAGAATTTGATCCTAATATAGCAGCTAGTGTTTTTATGAATAAAGGAAGTGCTACTTTGGACCACAGTAACAAAGAAAAGATGGCAAGCCTCTGTGCATAAACGAAGTAAACTTCAAAGGGTATTTCATACAGTGTACTGCATAATGTTCCAGATCTATATTCCACTATGGCGCAGAAGGCTACGCATGGATTTATTTCCAGCTTAGGTCACATTATAGAGGATCACATGAACTTGCACCAATCATTATCTGTAATGGTAAGGAATTGAAAGAAATTTGAAAAAAATTATTGTGCCGTCTGTATTATTCGCACTTGGAAAAAGCTTCATTTGTTGTAAACAAAAACAAAAAATGTATGTTACTCAATTGTATTAAATGATTTCTAATTAACATCTGTGCACAATGTCTAAAGTCTGGAAATTAATTTTACTGTTTCAACACAGCTTCAACAACATGATGCTATGTTAAAAGAATTGCATTAATCAACCATTCAATTACACTTATCTACCTCTGCGAAGGATGTCAGTTCAAGTACTATTATCAGGTGTCAGCCTTGGCTCAGTGGTAGCACTCTTGCTTCTGAGTCAGAAGATTGTGGGTTCACGTCCAGCTCAAGAGACTTGAGCACATAATGCATTGAGGGAGTGTTGCACTGTCAAAGATGCCATCTATTGGATGAAATGTTATACTGATGCCCCATCTGTCCTTCCAGGTGGATGTGAAAGATCCTATGGCACTATTCAAAGAAGGAACAGGGGAGTTCTCCGTATCCTGGCCAATATTCCCCCGAAGGTGCACAGCCGGGAGGTCCCGTGCATTAGCTGCTACCGCTGGACAAGATACCGTGCATGTGTGGTTGTGCAGCAAATTTAAAGGGACCGCACACCAAAATAAATTTGAGGGAAGATTGATCCTGGCCAATATTTAGCCCTCAACATCACTAAAACTGATTATCTGGCTATTTATCTAATTGCTATTTATGGGAGCATGCTGTGTGCAAATTGTGCATTTCCTACATTACAACAGTGATTGCACTTCAGAAGTACTTCATTGTCTGTAAAGCACTTGGGGAGTCCTGAGGCTGTGAAAGGAGCTATATAAATAAACGTTAATTTGTTATTAAATTAAAAAACAGGCTAGCTAATTCGAAGAATAAATATTTTCTCTATATGTCTCCTGTTTATTTTTTTCTTGTTATTAAAAATAAAATATTTCTAGATTTCTCTATAGCGATCTGTGAGAAATCTATGCTTTCTGCTTAAAATGCAAGCCCAAGTGTTCCAATAATATGTGTTCAGATTGATTGTGAAAAGTCTATTTTTAAATCAGTTTTGTCTTTAAGTGTTAGGGCACAAAACTCTTTATGTTGGTTCCCCTTTTTCATTTGGTGCAAATGCAAATGTTTAACCTACAGAAAGTTGGAAGAACGTCAGGTTAGCGTAGACTGATATAGAATGGTTTCACATAAAAGGGATCCAATAAAGAATTGTCTGATTCCGTGTGTATATTACTGAGTGCAGAGGTCTGAGGCCTACTGCAAATCTAATACTCTGCGTCCCCTGAGATGGCAGGCAAATTTATTTAAGTTAGGATTGCCGGGTGCCCAGGCAGTGCTGCAGACATTCAGTACCTGTCAACAAAAGGTCCTGAAGGGAAGGCCCAAAAGAAAATTAACATTTTTGTGGCCGTTATGCTGGGGCCATTCATGTTATTGTGACATCAAGTGTTGGGATTTAAATTGTTCATTTTTCTTGGGTGCCAACTACTTCCCTTTTCCACCAAAATGGCCTTTAAAGATGGCGGTGCCTGAGGAAGTCCAGTGACGTCTGTGCATCATGCACTATATGAGGGGAAAAACATTTCAGTAATATAATGAGCCGCTCTTGCATTATAAGGCAAAGTCAGCTCATACTGGCACTGCCGAGCCAGAATCATATTATCGGCCAACATATGTCTGATGGTGGCTGAGCAGACGAGGCCATGAAGAAGATGATGTCCAGAGGAACATGTTGGCTCTATTCGCATTGACTGCATTAGCAGACGCTAACGGATAATTGTGGAATATTACATGTGGTAAGTTGGCAATTAAGCCAGCCTAGCCATAAGCAGTGAAGTCATTCTGCAGATCTCAAAGATCCCTCAGGATCCTGTTGAAAGCTTATAATCCACATGGCCCATGATGTCACTGGTTATTACAAATCCTAAATTTGGCCTGAGTATACAGGTTGAACCTCCCTTATCTGGCACCCTCGGGACCTGGCCGGTTCCGAATGAGGGATATTTCCGGATAAGGGGAGGTCACATGTTTTCAGTGTGTGTGTGCGCCGATTGGCTGGAACAACTGTCAGTCAGTGTGTCAGTCTCAGCTCACACTGAAGACCAAACTATTCTAGAGTTCTAGAGTTAGAATATTCTCAAAATCTATGGAATGGTTAGCTGATCCAAAATATTAAAAAGGTAAGTACCTTGAAAACATTTTCTGAACAATTTTTATTGGAATTTCCATGTGGTGTTGGAGGCCCATCAGGCCTCGAGGTGTTGGCGGGCCCCGAGGTGTTGGCGGGTCATTGGGCCCCAAGGTGTCAGGAAGGCCAATGGTATCTTGGCCTTTATTGCAAAGGGGATGGAGTATAAAAGCAGGGAAGTCTTACTACAGCTATATAAGGTATTGATGAGGTCACACCTGGAATACTGCGTGCAGTTTTGGTTTTCATATTTATGAAAGGATATACTTGTTTTGGAGGCAGTTCAGAGAAGTTTCACTAGGTTGATTCAGGGGATGAGGGGGTTGACTTATGAGGAAAGGTTGAGTAGGTTGGGCCTCTACTCATTGGAATTCAGAAGAAGGAGAGGTGATCTTATTGAAACGTATAAGATTATGAGGGGACTTGACAAGGTGGATGCAGAGAGGATGTTTCCACTGATGGGGGAGACTAGAACTAGAGGGCATGATCTTAGAATAAGGGGCCACCCATTTAAAACAGAGATGAGGAGAAATTTTTTCTCTCAGAGTGTTGTAAATCTGTGCAATTCGCTGCCTCAGAGAGCTGTGGAAGCTGGGACATTGAATAGATTTAAGACAGAAATAGACAGTTTCTTAAATAAGGGGTTATGGGGAGTGGGTAGTGAAGTGGAGCTGAGTGCATGATCAGATCAGTCATGATCTTAATGAATGGCGGAGCAGGCTCGAGGGGCCACGTGGTCTACTCCTGTTCCTATTTCTTATGTTCTAATGCATTGTATTTCTTTGGCTAACTGACAAGTGTCTTTCAGAGGTTATTATGGGAGGGGGGAGTGGCAGATCCTGGATATAGGTGAATATTTGCACAGGAAGGGGGTCTCACACCAAAAACTTTGAAAGCCATTGATTTTATATAAATATAACCACACATATTGAAAAAAAATTGATTTAATAATTATTGGAATAACTTCATATCACAGTTATGGAACAGGACTGATATTATTCCTAATATGTTGACCTTGTACCTGTACAAATATATAATTGAAGTTTATTAATGATAATATAACATAATAATGAATAATTGATTGTGAGATGCAGAAAAATATTGTAACACTACAATTTCCATTTGATATTAAAAGGCACTTTAACTGAGAAACTGTGTGGGGGAACAATGAATAATTGGCTTTGAAAACCTAGAATAGCTTCTCTCCACATTCAGGGTTGTAGTGCTTCTAATGGAAGTATGCTTGCATGAGATTCGTCGAGGGAAGGGGTGGGTGGGGTTGGTTTGCCGCGCGCTCCTTCCGCTATCTGTGCCTGACCTCTTCACGCTCTTTGCGTTGAGACTCAAAGAACTTAACACCCGCCCGGATGCACTTTCTCCACCTCGGGCGGTCTTCGGCCAGGGTCTCCCAGGTGTCAGTGGTGATGTCGCATTTTACGAGGGAGGCTTTGAGGGTGTCCTTGTAACGCTTCCGCAGCCCACCTTTGGCTCATTTACCATGAAGGAGCTCCGCATAAAGCATTTGCTTTGGGAGTCTCGTATCTGGCATGCGAACTATGTGGCCTGCCCAGTGAAGCTGATCGAGTGTGGTCAGTGCTTCAATACTGGGAATGTTAGCCTGGTCGAGGGCACTGATGTTGGTGCGCCTGTCCTTCCAAGGGGATTTGCAGGATCTTGCGGAGACATCGTTGGTGATATATCTCCAGCGACTTGAGGTGCCTTCTATACATCGTCCATGCCTCAGATCCATATAGGAGGGTGGGTATTACTACAGCCCTGTAGACCATGAGCTTGGTGGTAGATTTGAGGGCCAGGTCTTCAAACACTCTTTTCCTCAGACGGCCGAAGGCTGCACCAGCGCACTGGAGGTGATGTTGAATCTCCGCATCAATGTCTGCCTTTGTTGATAAGAGGCTCCTGAGATATGGGAAATGGTCCACGTTGTCGAGGGTCGCGCCGTGAATCTTGATGACTGGGGAGCAGTGCTGTGCGGCGGGGACAGGCTCGTGGAGGACCTTTGTCTTACGGATGTTAAGCGTGAGGCCCATGCTTTCATATGCTTCAGTGAATATGTTGACTATATCCTGGAGTTCAGCCTCAGAATGTACGCAGACGCAGGCATTGTCCGCGTACTGTAGCTCAACGACAGAGGTTGGGGTGATCTTGGACCTGGCCTGGAGGCGGCGTAGGTTAAACAGCTTCCCACTGGGTCTGTAGTTTAGTTCCACTCCAGCGGGGAGCTTGTTGTTTGTGAGGTGGAGCATGGCAGCGAGGAAGATTGAGAAGAGGGTTGGAGCGATGACGCAGCACTGTTTGACCCCAGTCCGGACGTGAATTGGGTCTGTAATGGATCCGTTGGTAAGGATCACGGCCTGCATGTCGTCGTGGAGCAGGCGAAGGATGTTGACAAACTTTTGGGGGCATCCGAAACAGAGGAGGACATTTCATAGACCCTCACGGTTGACAGTGTCAAAGGCCTTTGTAAGATCGAAGAAGGCCATATATAAGGGCTAGCACTGCTCCCTACATTTTTCCTGCAGCTGTCGTGCTGCAAAGATCATGTCCGTTGTGCCCATTAGGAGACGAAATCCGCATTGTGATTCCGGGAGGAGCTCCTCGGCCACAGGGAGAAGACGGTTGAGGAGAACTCTAGTGACAACTTTCCCAGTGGCTGATAGCAGGGAGATTCCCCTGTAGTTGCCGGAGTCGGACTTGTCCCCTTTTTATAAAATGGTCACAATCACTGCATCTCCTCCCTCTAGATGAGAGAGATGAGGTCATGTATCTGTGCCAACAGCGCCTCTCCGCCATACTTTAGCGCCTCAGCAGGGATTCCATCCGCACCCGTAGCCTTGTTATTCTTGAGCTGTTTTATGGCTTTGCCTACCTCATGCAACGTTGGAGTTTCACTGATTGGTGGCGGGTCGCAATCTGCGGGATGGAGTCGAGAACACTCAAGTCAAAGGCAGAGTCTCGATTGAGGAGATCCTCAAAGTGCTCCTTCCATCGGGCCCTGACTGCCTCGGTGTCCTTGATGAGTGTTTCCCCATTCTTGGCCAGGAGTAGGGTGGGGCCTTGGGAGTTTGGACCATAGGTGGCCTTGACTGACATTATAATGCTTACAATTTTGTTAAACTTTCCTTTATTTTTGCTAATCTCGAGAAAGAACGTACATTTATACATATCGCCTGTCATGCAATTATGTCATAAATTCATTATTAGGTTTATGTAGAGGAGTGGGTGGCAAATCAACATAGTCACTCAAAGGAGATTGAAAAAATTAATTGGATGCTTTTGTGGTAGTTGCTGTGATTCAGACTGCCTTGCAACACTTTTACCTCAGGTTCACAGCAAAAAGGCAGTTTTCATGAGCAGACCAAGTCTTCTTACGCAGGCTTGAATAGGACAGCATGTCACAGAATAAACAATTACCCAATTATTACACTATAAAGCAGCAGAAACCACCTAGAATGCCCAAAATGCGATGCGCTTCACTCCAAAAAGCAATAAATTACAGTCCAATCATTATGCACCCCGACCGACAGGTAGAATCCAATCAGAGCTGGGTGCTAGCCCATATTTTGGGTCCACCTTGGCAGAAATGGGACTTGTACCCTCTCCAGCCCTAGGATTTTCTGGACTGTTGTTTTCTATAAACATGTGGGTGAGGTGATGTCCCTGTCCACTACATGAAGTCAGTGTCAAATACAGAGGCTGGATGCTGAATTTCAACACAGTATGACATCTGACTAGTAATGGGAGTGACTTTATGCCTGAAAAAGCTTTATTGCCACCAGTATGAAATTTGCGACATTAACTGTCTACTTTTCAAGGTGGCCATGATGATCAGTTTTAGAGATAATTAATTCTACTACTTCCCCGAGCCTGCAAATTTACATGCATTAATGCTTCAATCGGGACTGACTCATTGTTCAAGTAACCTTTAACAATTAATTTCCGAACACAGGTAACCACACCAACAGGAGACCATCTAGGACTGGCAAGTTTGATTGAAATATGGCAAACAGAAAAGTTTTGTGTGCAGACAAAAATATAACGATCTCTTTTATAATTACAACCACTGAAACAACTTTTAAAACACATTTACTTGGTTTAGCTCACATCATAAAAAATATATAATGGATGTATTCCTATTGGATGTATGATGAAACTGTTTACTTTCACAATGGTCATTAATGAACTGTTCCTGTTAGTGAATGGGAAATTTCTCTTGAAATAAGTAAAACAAGAGATGGTGAGAAAATAGTTTTAGATAATGATATTGATTGCTGAAATATCTAATTTACTGAAATAATAACCAATCAGTATGCTTCGCAGGATGTCAGACACTTTTCAATGAACTATGACCACTTTTGCCTAGTCACATGTACAAGACACAAGCCATTTAATTATAGAGATTAAATGGGTAGTTAAAACTACAAAACCTTCTATTGAATTATCCTTTTAATGTCATTATACTTGAGCATTACCTCTCTAATTAGTTGTAACCTGATCACTGTTGCAAAAACACAAAACCTGACAGGATACTAAAGGAAATGGTTCTGTAACATTAATGCACAATGTGTTTGAATATGTAGCAAAGTGAGTAAATACAAAATTTAAATCTTGCAAGTTTTCTGCTTGCAACTGTATGACAAGAAAAGCAACTCTTGTATTTCAGTTCTATGCAGCAGGTTGCAAGTATTACCACTGTAAAGAGCTTAAGAAAAGCAAGTTATGATACTGATTTTGTAAGATTGGAGAGAAAGAAAACTAGCACTCTATACATTTATAATTAAATTTGTTGCATTCATGACTAACTTATCACATTGTTGATTACATGTAGAATGAAGATAATACAGCTTGTCCTTTTAGGCTAAGATAAATGTTAGATATGATTCAACCTATAACTTACTTGTTTACAAGTCTTCAGTGGTAGTTATTCTAGTGTACTCCTTGTTGATAATCAAAGTTGAAGGTTTCTTTGTCTTCTTGACTTCATATCAAGCTTTTTAAAATTTTCTTGTAGAAAGTTCAAGTTATTGTTTTAAAAAGTCTCTACTTTGTTTTATTTGGAACGGGTTGCTTAGTAAATTGTATGTATTATAAAAATGGTGGAGCTGATTCCAAAAATAATTTTAAAAGGGAGCTGGGCAGGTATTTAAGGATGGGAAACTTACAAGGTAACGGACAAAAAGTGGGGATGTGGGATTAAGCACAGCTGCTCTTCCAAAGAGCCAGCACAGGCCCGATGGGCCAAATGGCCTCCTTCTGTTTCTATGCTTCTAGAAACTCAGTACCAACCCTGAACTTACTACATGCTGTGCTGCCTCTGGTATTAATTTCTATTTTATCTGTCAGTCTTTACATGAAGTAGTACAGTGCATCTGTATGTCCTCCTCACATACTCCTTCAATTAATCAATAATCTGCATGTTCCATGTTCTCCAAAAGATATGAATTACTAGATCATGCAACATTTAATATATCATTAGCTCAACTTCTGACCATTTATATTTGGTTATGGGATACCTGTAAGTGTGTTTTGCTCTGCTACTCAGGTTTTTCTGAAACACTGGTGTAGTGAATGCTGGAGTGAGCCTCTAAATCATTAGTGTGTAAACTAGCATATTAAATGTATTCATTGCAAGAGTGATCAAATAAAGCCTAGTGCTGTAAATTTTAATGGTCTGCTGAAATAGAAGTACACTTATATCAAACAGTGTGGTTAAGGTATTTGATTCAGAAAGGTTTTCAACTCCCCCACAATCCAAAGTTGTTTTACTGGATTAAAAAAATGTTTCAACTGAAAATCTAAATATCTCAGGAAACTGTACTTCAATAGTGCCATCTTCTGTCAGAGATTATGATGGTCAAAGCTATTTCATAAACCGTGAAGTGCATTCTTAAGGTTTTAGTGGATAAAATGCATCTCATCTACTTCTGTGATCTTATCCTGACCATGATGTTACGCTAAGGAAAACCTTTTGAAAATCAAAATTAGGAGATTGAGACCACCTAATATACATCAGAGCTATGTTGTCATGTGTTAAAAATCTTTACAATTCTTCATTATCTTTTGCAGAGTTAAAAATGTGAAATTTTCTCTCTTAATATTCATTTAGTTAATGTTTTATAGCAATACTCTAATCTCTCCAAATTCCTGTATTTTACAGGGGAAATTGGTTCAATTTGAACATAGAAGCATTGAATTACACAGCACAGAATGCTTGTGACAGCTCTTTGAAAGAACTATCCAATTCGTCCCACTCCCATGCTCTTTTCTCTAGCCCTGAAAATGTTTCCACATTAAGTAACATGGGAAAATGACAAAACTGGAAACCAATTAGGTTTTGAGTTCTCATTATATTCTGTCCAATTCTAAAATGGCACCATGACTTGTGTGTACAGATACAATTAAAAATAAACTGCCTTTATATAGCAACTTTATATATCCTCAGCGTGATCCAAAGCATTTCACAACTAATGGATTACTTTTGAAGGGCAGTAACTTATGTAGGCAAATCTTGCAACCCAAACAGCAAATGAATGACCAGATTGTGTGCTTTTCGTGGTGTTGATTGAGGGAGGAATGTGTGCCAGGACACAAGGACAGCTCCCTGCTTTTCTTCAAATAGTAGCATGGGATCTACTTCAGCAGGGAGGTGGAACTCAGTTTCATGTCTCATTCAAAAGACGGATCTCTGACATTGAAGCACTTTGTCAGTACTACATTGAAGTGTCAACCTAGATCATGCACTGAAGTTCATACCAGGGCTTGAATACGCAATCTTGTGACTCAGAGGCAAGTGCGTTCAACTGAGCCAAGCTGATCCTGATCGCCAAGCTATTTACAGATTACTATCACAAGGTCACCAGATACTTACAGATGAGGAAGACCATCAGCCCATCTTAAGACATCCATCCAGAATGACCCTCCACTTCCATCATTGCTGTATCTAATCGTTTCTTAAAAGATTCCAATGCCTTTAGTGTTTCAATGTTTCCACTGTTACTTGATGACCAGAACTGGACACAATATTCAAAGTGTGGTCTGACTAGAGCACAGTTTGATGACAATTTTGTCCGACTATTCTAGTTTTGGCTATGTAGTTCAACATTCTATTGACTTTGCTGATTGCTGCTTTGTATTCACTGGACAGGTTGAGCATCGAGAAGACTCCTAGGTCTTTGAATTATTTAACAAAAATTGCAGTATATCTTCATACACATTTGCTTAAGATCTATATATAAAAATGATCAATGTCTTACAAGAACAGAAAACAAAATATAAAAGTCCCAATTATGATCTGTAAACTGCAGTAACGTCTGCATAAACTCAAATTTATAGATGAGGAAGGCCATTTAGACTAATTGCAAATTGTTAACAGTATTTATTTTGTTGGATATTTGACTCCTACTTATGGGCTGAAGTTTCCCCAGGAGTTGCTCCTTTTTTTGGGGAGCAACTTGATTTTTCTGGACTATCTTTTTAGTTGCAATTCTGGCCATTTAATTTGTGCCAGTGTAAGTGAGTTAGTTAGGTTCTTTTTTAAGTTCAGTTTTTTTTTCAAAAGGGGGCGTTCCCAGCCACTTACCCTGTTTTAAGCGTTTGGCCAGAAAATAGTTGCTCCAAACTAACTTAGGCCAGCGTATGTTGCCACTTCTGTCTGCACAGAAAAACCTTACCTAGAGTTAAGGAATCAGCGCAAGTAACTTCATTTAAATCACCATCAAGCACCAAACAAAGCACAAAACGTAATAAGCAATTAATTAACAAATAAAAAATAGAAGGAACCCTGCACCTAAAGCACCAAGACCAAAGTAATAAGCAATCAATCAATCAGTAACAAATAAAAAATAGAAGTCCTACCAAAACACGGCCCTCGAAGGCAGCGGGCCGCCGATGAGGGAGACCATTCGGCCAGGGCTAGGGACGTCGCGCTTCGGGCCCCTCCCACACAGCCTGCAGCGCGCATTTGCAGAAATGGCCTGCCAGGAGCTACTGCACATGCGCGCAGCGCCGGGACCTGGCTCCGCCCACCACGCGTTTCAATGCACTGCGCCACAGGCCACAGGTCTGGAACCAATGGGGAGAATACAGAGGTAAGAAATCGGTGCCGTTTCTGTTCTACAAAGTCGGTGCACAGAGGGGGAAAACTTGGGCCCATTGTCTCTCCCCACAATTATGGAATTGATTCTTACAAATACCCTATAGCTAGGAACAACACAGTCCCCAATCCTTGTGACTTTTTATGTTTGCTACTCTTACCATAATTTGCCACATTTATCTGGAGATTGCCTTCACTCTCACTACTGTCTCCCTTACCTCAGTCACAATGATTCTGCAAGTATCTCATCTAGCAGCATAAAGCATTATTTAAAAATTAATTTAGATGGTGAAGGATTTGAACCTAATCCTGGACCAAGACATAATTACATTATGAAAGCAGCATTGTCCACTACAATCTTCTCATTTATCATGTCAGTGCAGAAATGTTACCTTATACAACATTATAAATACAACATATAAATACTTCGGAGAAAAAATTGCAGGGATACGAGGGGGAGTGGGACAAACTGGATTGCTCTTAAAATGAGTCGGCACATTCGATGGGCCGAATGATCTACTTCTATGCTGTACTATTCTATTATTTTGTATGTCAAATGGAAAAAATTCTGTCCTAATGCAGGTTTTAGAATACCTAAAGCTAAAAGGAAAGCTGTTATAAATTGGCAGTTGGAGGTTAAATATATGATGAAGCAGAGCTGAAAATAATTCCCTTTATAATCTGGGAATTAATCCACAGATACCAATCTGCACATCTTGACAGTGGTGAGAACAACCTCATTCCCTCTGAATTAGTGTGTGTGAAATCCCATCCAGGGCAATGTACAGAGGAAATTACATTTAAAAATAATATTGACTACCTTGCAGTGCCTTTCTGCGTCACTGTAAATACATTTAGCTTGTTTATATGTTTGTCAACATGGCACTTTCCAACTGAACTGATGGGAGAACGTGGCAAACATCAAGGAGGCTTTGAGGGTGCCCTTGTAACGTTTCCTCTGCCCACCTTTGGCTCATTTGCCGTGAAGGAGTTCTGGGTCGAGCGCTTGCTTCGGGAGTCTCGTGTCTGGCATACGGACAATGTGGCCTGCCCAGCGGAGCTGATCAAGTGTGGTCAGTGCTTCAATGCTGGGGATGTTGACCTGGTCGAGAACGCTAATGTTGGTGCGTCTGTCCTCGCCGTACAGCACTGCCCCCCCGTCATCAAGATCCACAGCGCGGCCCTGGACAACGTGGACCATTGCCCATACCTCGGGAACCTCTTATCAACAAGAGCAGACATTGATGACGAGATTCAACACCGCCACCAGTGTAGCCTTTGGCCGCCTGAGGAAAAGAGTGTTCGAAGACCAGGCCCTCAAATCTTCCACCAAGCTCATGGGCTGTAGTAATAACCGCCCTCCTGTATGGCTCAGAGACATGGACCATGTAGACACTAAGTCGTTGGAGAAATACCACCAACAATGTCTCCGCAAGATCCTACAAATTCCCTAGCACATGGATGCAGCTTGAGACCATTTGCTCATGGAAACTGCTGTCTAGTCACAAACACACAGAAAAGATATTGGGGAAATACACAAATGTCCTGCGGATTACTTTCTACCCAAGAATGTAATGTCAAGTATCCCTTACAGTACAGGCAACCATTTGGCTGCTTCTGCTAGCTGTTCAACTGCAGCTATCTACTCTAATCCTATTTACCTACATCCCTTTACATTATAGCAGTGACTATACCCCAAAAGTCCTTCATTGGTTGCAAAGCGCTTTGAGATATCTGGTAGTCGTGAATGGCGCGATATAAATCCAAGTCTTTTTTTACAAATATTTACTAAATTCCCTTTTAAATGGTGTCATAGTTTCTGCCTCAACAGTCACATGTAAAATATTCCACATTCTAATAATCTTGTGGGGGTGGGGAAATCCTTGTATTTGGAGATTTCAAAGACTAAAATTCTAAGATGAACTATTCAGCTCACCCATCCATTATTTAAGTCAGCCTACACCCAAACAGCTACACAGTTCCCTGTTAAATAGAAATTTAACAGCACAGAAGGAGGCCATTTCAGCCCATGGTGTACACGTTGGCCAACCAAGAGCTTTCCAGCCTAATCCCACTTTCCAGCTCTCGGTCCGTAGCCCCTGTAGGTTACAGCACTTTAAAGTACACATCCAAGTATATATATAATTTTTTTTTTTTTAAATACCACCCTTTCACAGTGAGTTCCAGACCTCCAGTACCCTCTGGGTGAAGATCCCCTCATCGTCTCTAAACCTCTCCCCAATTACTTTAACTGGTTGCTGACCCCTTTGCCAAGAGAAACAGGTCCTTCCTATCTACTCCATCCAGGCCCCTCATAATTTTATACACCTCAATCAGGTCTCCCTTTAGCCTTTTCTGTTCCAAAGAAAACAGACCCAGCATCTCCAATCTTTCCTCATAGCCAAAATTCTCCAGTCCAGGCAACATTCTTGTAAATCTCCTCTGCACCCTTTCCAGTGCAATCACATCTTTCCTGTAATGCGGTGACCAGAACTGCTGAGTGCTCCAGCTGTGGCCTAGCCAGTGTTTTATTATACAGTTCAAGCATAACCTCCTTGCTCTTGTATTCCATGCCTTGACTAATAAAGGCAAGTATTCCATATGCCTTCCTAACCACCTTATCTACCTGGCCTGCTACCTTGAGGGAGCTGTGGATCTGCACTTCAAGGTCCCTTTGTTCCTCTACACTTTTCAGTGTTATACCATTTATGTGGATTCCCATGCCTTGTTAGACCTCCCCAAATGCATTACATCACACTTATCCAGATTGAATTCCATTTGCCACTATTCTTCCCACCTGACTAGTATATTGATTTCTTCCTGCAATCTGCAGCTTTCTTCTTCATCATCATCAACCATGCAGCCTATTTTAGTGTCATCTGCAAACTTCTTAATGATATCCCCAACATTCAAGTCCAAGTCATTGATATATACAATAAGCAAGGGACCCAGCACTGAGCCCTGCAGAACCCCACTGGATACAGCCTTCCAGTCACAAAAACACCCATCAACCATTACACTTTGCTTCCTGCCTCAGCCAATTTGCCACTTTGCCCTGGATCCCATGGTCTTTTACTTTCGTGACCAGTCTGCCATGGGACCTTATCAAAAGCTTTGCTAAATCCATATACACATCATATGCACTTGAAAAATTCAATCAAGTTAGTCAGACACGGCCTTCCCTTAACAAATCCATGCGGACTGTCTTTGATTAATCAGTGTCTCTCCAAATGAAGATTTATCCTGTCCCTCAGGATTTTTTCAATAATTTTCCCACCACGGAGGCTAGGCTGACTGGCCTGTAATTACTCGGCCTATCCCTTTTTAAACAAAAAGGTACAACATTAGCCGTCCTGTCCTCACCTGTAGCCAGAGAGGACTGGAAAATGGTCAGTCTCTGCTATTTACTCGTTTCTCTTTACATTTCATCCGGGCCTGGGGATTTATTCACTTTCAAAACTGCTAAGCCCCTTAATACTTCCTCGCTCACTATGTTTATCTAGTCTAACAAAAGTAAATCTGGGAAACCAGTCAATGTTTTCTGTTGAAACTCAATTCTTTTATCTAAGTTGAGAATGATAGAATGTTTCCATTCCAAAACAGGGCCAGAGGCCACTGCAACAGAGGGCATCAAGCTTCATTACTTAAACAGCCAGGGTTGCCTTCCAATGAACAAATCAGTCACGCTGAACCTTGGTGCCCTTGTCAAACAATTCCACATTTGAGTCATGCAACAGTGGACACACTTGACACACCATTTGAAACCTGGGAGCTACTATCAGTTAAGATGTGACCAATATTAAAAAAAAGGATTGGTGACAAATCAGCAATATGAACTTTATAAACTTCTCCATACAGTCAAAGACTGTAGGAAGAGCCTCTGAATTGTAAAAACAGAACTTTCCAAAGAAACTGAATGATGATATTGGTCGACAGCACAAACAATGAAGGACACTGACCAAATATTACAATAAAGCTGGCTTGACCATGTGTGGTTAGTCACGTGAAGGGATAGTGCCCGCCCACCCCCCAAACCACCTTCAAACTATGTAATGACAATTTTTTTGTATGCAGATATTTAAATTGCTTTAATACCACTTGAAAAAGATTGCCTAATTTACAAATTATAAAAATTTCCTAAAGTGCAATAAAAATGGTACAGGTTGAATCTTCCTCATCTAGGACCCCTTATCCAGCACCATTCCCAGCTGCTCCGACACGAACAAATTGAAGTCATTCCTTGCTGCTGACTCCCGCAATCGCTGGCCTGACCCCACGATCCCCTCCCCCCCATATCCCTCCCCATCCCATCCCTCCCCCCCAATCCCCATCCCCCCCCCCAATCATGATATCCCCTTGCTCCAGTACCTGTACTATGCAATTAAACGTGACCTCCTCTCGTTCGGCAAAATCCCTTATCCGGCACAGGTCAAGGGGATGTCGGCTAAGAGAGGTTCAATCTGTATTGCAGTTAATGTGTTTGTTAAATCAGATAAACAATAAAGGCACAGATGAACAGCAGTAGGTTTTACTGTGTATATCCTTGTATATGTATTGCTGAAAAAAAGCAAACAAGATCCCATACCTTTCTCATTTATTTTGAAAAGCGCAAATGCATCTTTCCATACAGGCACACAACTCAAAACAGTATATCATATACAGTATATTTACAAGTTGTCAGTTCAGGTTCGTCAACAGCAGATCCAAAGTAACAATTTAAAAAAATGTAATTCTAATTTACAAAATACATAAATTTGTTTATGTACTCTTGAAAATATACATTAGTGAAGATCTCGAATGACAAGTATTTCTAGAATTTATGCAAATGTAAAAAAATTATAATGACAATTAAAAACTAAAAAGGCACTGTTGAACATTTTTGGACTTTTGTTGCATTCTGTTTTCAGCGACTTAATACCGTAATCAGAGCGAAGTGTACAGCGGAAACAGTGAAATACTGGTGACAATGGAAAAATCAGTTAACAATTACCTAAAGAGCAACATCATTGCTTTATTGGCCATTAATAATTCTCACCAAGTGACTTCTGTTTTAGGACAGATTTTGGAATGTGGATTAGTAACATTTGTAAATATTCTGATATTCGTTAAACCCATTAGAATTATCTTGAATAACTTGCAATATTACATCAAGAATTCCAGAATGCAGCCGATATCCCACCAAATGTCGACAGCACCAGCAGTAGTTAACTTTACAACTAAAAGTACAACAGTTCCAGGCAATAACATGACCCATAAACTTTAATGTTATTAACCCCTTTACTGGCTCAGTGCCTGTAATTCTTTAGTGTGGTAATCTGAGGATGCTATAAAGCATTATCTGTAATTACTACGCCTTCGGGTATTTAATGTATGCAGCAAAAGCAGTGCATCAGGAAAGACACTGCCTCCACAGTTAACACATTAACACATGAAGGAAGGTATGCATAACATGTCATATTTTAGGCTTAATTATTTAGTCAGCTTCATATTCTTAAACTTCCTGTTGTGTTGGTCTTCCAAGAACTTCAGAACAAGTTTTGTTTAAATACACTTTATAGTACAAAGATAACAGTTAAAAGTACTCAACATCAGGAAACAAAATAGAAGAAAATCTTTAGATGTACAGATAAGAGGTGAAAAATTAAAAAAGTTATGACTGGTATGTGAATTTACAATCTGGATGCCTGGTTATGCTATGTATTCTGGTGACCAAACCCTCCAAAAAGGACCGATTCCAACAGAAGTATTGGTATATAGCAGAGAAAGGGTTAACCAACTTACTTCCCGATAAAAATCAAATAAGCAGTAGTTTGAGAACAAGTACAATAAAATGTAGGGCTAACTTAATTTCACTAAGATTCAAATGAGAATATGAAGATCTTACACAAAATGGCATGGCAGTTTACAATTCGTATGCTATTCTGCAGACTAGGGTATACTTAGATAATGCATTTTTGGAAGTTATTTCAAAACTTTTTATTCTGATACTTTGCTACCATTGTTTCACAACAGACATGTTCTAGATATAATATTTACAATGTGGATTTAGTTTCCCATATAGTCAGTAATAAATTCTCAACAATTAGTAAATCCTAGCAAGAACAGGAATAGCTAAAGATTAGATACATTTGAGGAACAGCTTATTAGAAATTAATTTGCTAGTAAACAAATGCCTGTTCACAAGTGAATAAAGAGTGTTTTTAAAATTGCCATGGATTGGTGACACTGAATGGAGAGGGATGTTGAGAGGTTATACACTGGAATTTTCTGAAAACAAATTTTAAGAAATTGAAGCAGAGGACTTTGTAAAATTAAATAATCATCCTTTCCAATGCTCGAACCTGCTACAAGCATTAGTTCTTGGCTGCCTTGCTTAGCAGCTCATTCACAAAGAATGGCCCTGTATCGCCTTGATGTAGGATGCACACTACTTCGTGCAGGATTTTCACAGCCATTTAAATTTCATGCCAAAGTCCCAATATTGAACGATGGTGGACTTACAACAGTGATAGATAACAGTTAGAAATACAGCCATTTTATGAAAATTAGCCATTTAATGGCTCTCCGACAATAGTGGCATTTTAAAATACGAATTAAGTAGGGCTTAAAGTATAATTTTTAATACAATTCTTGATAATCTCACTCAAAGCAAAATTGTCTGCTCAGTCAATGTTGCTTTAAAAAAAATTACTTAAATTTACTTAAGAGTTTGTAGCCAATACAAGATACCTGATGATCTCTGAACATGATTAGGATTTGGCTTAAAATTGCTGCAGACAGCATTTACAAGAATACAGTACTCAATTTTGAGAACCTAACAAGCAAAAGACTGCAGTTACACTATCAACTTCTATTTCCAAATAATTCTATGCATCACCTCTTCTCATTCCTGGTTGAGCTGGGTAAACTGCCTTTTGTTTTGCAATGCGTTACGGCAGGGTCACTACAGGAACATTGGAGGGAGGTATTCCAAACCAGATTATGGTTACAGTGCAGTGTCCATTCCAAAGGTCTCCTGGGATGCATAGACCATGTAGAGGAAACCGTCTTCATCCTTCTCTCGTTCATAAACCTCAGATATGGGTGTGGAAACACTAACCATGCTGTGCCCATTCACCAACAGGAAAAAGGCCTGATTCGAATTTAGCTGCAGACGTCTCCTATAAAAACATGTTAGAAAGCAGATTTCAGATTTTATAGAAATTATTAATTCATTTAGTGATTTCCCCTCCTCCATACATATTAAAACTCAACATTGGAGCAAAATTACAATTTCCCCAATTTTACAAGCGCCACGAATCAAAGTCTTGATAATCAAAGGATCCCATTACATTAAATTCCAACAGCAACTTCAAGTTATATATCAGGGGAAAGGAACTGTCTGGTAGTGTACTAACCCATACAAGCCAGAATGCGTGCGTGAAGTTAGCAGCACCCCAAACGGATGAAATCTACAATCTATCTCAGTCCCCGAGCCGAGACAGGAGAATTAAAGTCAGCTAGAGCTCCCACTTCTGCTAGAAAAACACTTGTGTAGACAATTGAGAACTATTTGGCTATAAGCACTCCATTATAGAATACCCTGCCAACACATCATTTAAGTTCAACCCCACACAGTGACAATGGGTAACTACAAGGGAAGAAAAACATGTACAATGAATGTTCAATATACCTTTCTGAAGGCTATAGTTTTAAATTTCTGTACTTCCTTGGTGTTATTACTAAAACAAACACTTAAAAATAGAAAGTCAATTTCATTCTTTACACATTGCTTGCAATGGAATATCAGTACTTGAGCCTTTTATGTTGTCCTTCCAGTACCAATAACAGGGCATTATTTGCTGTCAAAGAAACAAATTGAAGTTTGCACTTCACATCTTACTTTCCAAGAACAGTCTTGTAAACTGTACTTAATTGTCATCTGATTTGATCATTTTTTACAACCATTCGGTTTAATTTCTCTTAAAAAAATCTATCTTTAAGAATTAATATTTTGGTACTTTTAGCATACATGTTCAGTACAAAGTGTGTTAATAGCATATATAATCAGAAGTTGGGTGTGATATTTAGGTTTAGTAACTGGGAGATTTATGCAATCTGAATTTCCCCAACTGTGCCCACATTCTGACTAAATATAATGCTCGATATCGATTTAAATAAAGTCCCAACAGGTCGGAAGCCACTGTTTAAGCATGCATTTGCAATCACCTACTGTTCTAATTCTAGGGGCTGATGAAAACCCTGGTGGGTGGGGAGGCAATTGTGGTTTCCAGCCCCATAACTCAGATCTCTGCGTTCATCTAATTCTGGCCTCTAGTGTATCCCAGATTTATCACTCCTCCACTGCCTAGACCCCAAGCTCTGGAATTCCCTCCCTGACCAAACTGTCCCAATGTCTCATGTCACACAGTATCAATTATTGTTTTATAATGCTCGAGTGAAGCACCTTGGGACACTTTACTACGTTAAAAAGATGCTATGTAAAATGCAAGTTGTTGTTGTAAATCCAAGACAGCGCACTTGGTGACAGTTGGGAATTAAGTCAACCCGTGTGGCAAGACTTGGTAATACAGTACGTGAGTTAAGCAGGATAGTTAACGATTAATCAGCTAACCTGGCTTATTAATGAAATCTGGTTGGGAAGACAAATAACCCTGCAAGCCTATGCCTTAATGGGCAGGGTGATCCAGACTGGACAAGCAGCAGGAAGCTTACTCCTGCTATCTTGCCAGCTGCATGGTTTTAGCTGGCAGAATTTCAGTCGGACCCTTGTACAGACTCGAGTCTTCCCAAGCCGTAACGCTTGCTAACCTGTGCCCAATCTCTCTGGAATTAGGGAAGTTAGGTGTGCACCTGTGTATGACCATATTGAGCAAAGAGATATAAAAGCAAAACGCTCGGACGAAAGGTCATCAACCTAAAACATTAACACTCTCTCTCCACAGATTCTGGCTGACCAGCTGCATATTTCCAGCATTTTCTGTTTTTAATTGAGCAAAGAGATACTTGCTACCTCGGCTTATTTCTCAGTAACTTTTGGTTTGGAGACCCGAGCACGATGCTGGATTTCAGCACAGATCAGACATTTGGTTGATCAAAAACACTGACGAATCGATCTACTTCAATTTGCATCAAACAAAGCAATCTTTGGACCAAATGATGGCTGACATGGAAAACAGAAGTCAAAAGTGCACAATGCCCATCATTCCTCAGCAATGATGATCATTTCACTTTGAAGAGCAAAAGTTTAATGACCTCGTTTGTATTTTATACTAATTTTAAATATTCCCACCATTAAAAAGGAACTGGCAGAAAGAACCTTAGATTAAATCTTGGGAATATTTTAACAAAGTTTTCATTCACCATTTCTTGAGCAAGTTGGCATGCAGTAAGGCAGCTCACAGTCCCCAGATAAATCAGCAGAGATGTGCAAGTGACTTGGGAGTCAATTCAATGTCACAGTCCAAACAATTCAAATTTTTGTTGATTAAAATGATTAGCATTGGGCGTTAACCATCACAGAACAGAATGTTCCACCACTTTTGATGGACAAGGCAACAAGCCATTTCTCAATTGTGCATTAAAACTAAAAGCTTACCGTATGATTTTGATAAGTTCACTCATGTTTACATGGTCGGGGACAAGAAACTTGGTCTTGTCCAGCACAGGCAATTGCTTTTCTCCCTTGTACCTTTCAATTATGACCTGAAAAACAGAACATAAAAGTACAATACAATTCAGTAGCTGTTCTGGCTCTATGGTAGTACTCTTGTCTCCAAGCCAGAATATCATGAATTCAAGCTCCACTTCAGAGACTTGAGCATGCAATCTAGGGTAACACAGTGCAGTGAAACCTCCACACTGCAGTCAGTTGCTGGGAGTGGAATGAGACATTAAATCAATGTCCCATCTGCCTTCTCAGGTGTGCGTAAAAGATCTCATTGCACTATTCGAAGAAGAGCAGGAGAGTTCTCCTGGCAAAACTTAATCTATCAACCAAAGTTATAGAAACAGAAACTGGTCATGTATCCAGTGCATCAATTGGCTGCCATATTTCCCTACATTACAACAGTGTCTATACTTGTTAGAAGCAAGGTTGGGGGGGGGGGGGGGGCGGGAAGAAAGAGGGTGAAACAGATGGTGATGGAGAAAAGAAGCCAAGCGTTTTGCTTGCTGTTGAGAATGATCCTGGAGTACTGAGCAGTTTTGCAGGAGCGAGAGGCCAGATAGTGCTTGATGTGATCCAGCCAGATCTGGTGATGATGGATAAACCTGCTCAAGTTTGCATCCCTTGGACTTGAGGGAAAGGCTCTAGTGGGGACAAGTGGGTCAAAGGTGGAGGCAAGGTAGCTGAAGTGACGTGGCAAATGGAAGGCCAAAAGCTAGGCAGTCGAGTTTGAAAATGGGGTCGCAAGTTTTTTGAATGACAGATACAGAAGGAAGTGGGATAAGGGTTGTTAAAGATACAAGGAAGTGATGGGAGACTATGGAAGTAGAGAGGCCAGAGTTGGCAAGTTGGCAAGTTTGATGGGGTGGCCATAAATATGAAAAAATAATTTATATGGAGGGAGAGGCTTAGGGAGAAGAGTGAAATCAGGGAGGGCAAGGCAAGCTGAAAACCACCAGGGGTGAGGAGCTGGTCAGTACAGAGGATGAGGGAGGAGATCGCAGGGAGAAAGTCAGGATGGGGCATGAGTAGAAAACAAGGATTTTAAAAAGAGAGGGGTAGAACAAGATGAGGTGCTCATAGGATTTGAAGGCACCAGAGCAGCAGGGGGAAGAGATTAAGATGTGGTTTAGTGATATGAGCCACACTGCCATCCCAGTGGTTTGGGTGGGGCAGGTGATGGAAAGTATAGACAGGCTGGGAGGCTTCAGTAAGGGGCAAGATGTCACCTCCTAGGAGTCAAAGCAAGGTCAATGCAATCATCCACATCATCATAATCATCATCATCTTCATAGGCAGTCCCTCATATCGAGGATGACTTGCTTCCACACCAAAAAGGGATGAGTTCATAAGTGTTTCCCAATATTCCAGGTCACGAACTACGTATTGAAGGGTGGAAGATGCCTGTGCGTGGATTTATTTATTTTTAAACGTGTGGTGGCCGTTGCACCCCAGCCACCACACGGGCTTGACAGAGCTAGGTCTTGGTCCAGTGGCAAGGGTTAACCAGGACGACTAGAGACCAGTTCTGCTGCACGCACCCAATCATCCACAAGGTGATCTTGGATGGCGAGAGCCTTATCACGAGTAAATGTACATTGTGCAGGGAAATGCAGAGGGACAGTGATTGCTGATCCGTTGGCAGAGTCTGTAGAGGCAGCGGTGGGTAGAGAGAACAGGATGAGAAGGTTGAGAAGGGAGAAGAATGGAACAGTTGGTGTTGCTGCTCAGAAAAGGAGCCTTAACAAGTGTATCAATAAACCTTTGGGAGAAGACCAAGACATGCAGAGCGTAGCTATGGGTTTATCCAAGGCCGGAGGGGTGGGGGGGGGGGGGGGGGGGGATTTGAGTCCAGGATGGGCAGCAGAACTGCAGTGATGGTTTGGGGGAGGGAAATGTACCCAAGAGGGGTTATTATAAAATTAAAATTACTATTTCTCCTACATAAGTGGAGTGAAAAATATACCAACATCGCACCGACCTTTGTTTTGACAGCGTTTACATGGCTTTCAAGGTATAAACAAGGTTATCATAAAACTTATGAAAAATAAAATAAATTTAGTAGGAAAAAGCTAGTGAAACCTGTAAATTAGGAACATCGAAGGGACTTGCATCATGTGTCCTTATTTTCAAAATCATCATTGTATGGACAGTAAACCGGATGAACCAAGTATTCCGGGATTGGCTGCAGCTCCAGCAGCGTGCCTTTTTTTGTCTTCCACCTGGGATCGTATTTAATTCTGGAGCCCTGCCGGCAGGATGTGATTTTAGTTCATTTTCTGTTCGTTGGGTTTCCTAGATCATTGCCATCCCAGGGTCCTTTTCCATTGAAGGAGAGATGTCCTATTCTGTATCTACTACATTGGCAGTCTGCAAAAAGCAAGGTGGTTGCTGTAGGGCCAGAGTACCTGGCAGATCCCAGGCAAATTGGGGGGTGGGGGGAAATATTGTCCTGCAGACCCCTGTCTGGGATTCCCTCCCTCCGTGTGCTACAGCTGCTAATGTTTGAAGTGCTCGGGGTTGAGTAGGGGCCTATTAGCAACTCAAGAGTACCAAACGTACTGGTGGATTGGGTTGCTAACTCTGGTTGGAGGCATCCCTGGAGGTTTGATCACGTGATCATCGGCCCACATAACTTCTACAAACGTTACTGGATTTACCTTATAAATGTTGAGAATCTTTATTTGTAGTTTTGCACCAGCAGTTGTTTGAAAAGTTCCAAGAACTAGGAGACCACCTGAAAGCAGGCGGAGGGGAAACTGAGGACAGGGAAAGAGGAAAACCAATCTCTCTCTCCTCAGTCCCCCTCTACCCACAACTCGAGCCCCTCACGATTTCAGCCCATCCAGATTCTTCTCCCCCACCCCCCCCCCCCAACTAGTAGATCCCGACATTTGTGTAATCTTTTTAACCAGCATCCAAAGTGGCAGAGAAACTCCTCTATCCCTGTGATAGAGCCGTTCAAGCATTCAATCCCAGAGATGGTGTGGTTTATTGGTCGCTATGCATGCTGGGTAAAGAGATCTCCATTACACTAAAGCTGTTTTTTACACACTGCCGCCTCACATATGATTGCATGTTTTAAGTTGTAAATTGACTTGATGCTTTGCATTAAAAGCAGTTTGTAATTTGCGAGTGTGCATGGTTTCAAGATGCAGTTTCTATTTATTACGTTGCAAGTTACTTGGGACGGTCAGTAAGTGTCCTTTATTTGGGACTGTCAGAAAGTATTTTTTTTGGAGTGTTCAACAGGTTTCACTGTACACACAGAATTTGTTTGGCCAAATACACGTTATGTCACAATGGCCCTATAATTGTGCTCTTTTAAATGAATGCTCAATAGCCATTTTACAATTTAAAAATGCTACCTTAGAACCAAAGCCATTTTAAATTAAGTAATTTTAAATCCACCCAATACTCACAGGAATTTTGTTGGGATGTTGTTCTCGAATAAGATGCACATCTTCCACTCTTTGCTCTGTAAAATAGCACAGTAATTATTTTAGAGCACAAAATTGCAGAACCCTCTTTAACTGGGATTGTATTGTATTGTATTGTGTAAGTCATATTATCCCTCCTCCTTGTACTTTCTCTAGACCTAATAGTCTGGAGATCTACAACAGACCTCTAACAATTCCTCTCTATTTCACACAGCCAGAAATTTCCAATCTTTTGGAGCAAAACCAGAGCGGGCCAAATAAAAATTAATTATGCAATAACACAATACTGTTCTCCAAACTTGAAAGCTTCAGCTCTGAAGACTGGAAAAAAATCCAAATCACAAAACCGTCTTTTCCTTGCCCAATTTTTATGCTAAACAAACCAAAAACATTTCAGGTGTGAATGACACCCATTCTGTGATTAATTCACTTTGCAACATCATAAACACATAAGCAAACATCAACATTCACACATGTGCTTTGAATTCACTGCCATATATGAGCAAATCAAAGAGAAAATAGGAAATATAAGCCTGGAGATTGCTCAGTGAGAGAGAAAATAATAAAGAGCGATTATTCTGCAGCAAGTGGTTAACCTTTTGACTCCCCAGAGTCTCTCCAGCACCTACGCGGCACAAGTCAGGAGTGTGATAAATACTTCCACTTGCCTGGATGGGTGCAGCTGCAATACTCAAAAAGCTCAACACTATTCAGGACAAAAGCAGTCTCACTGGATTGGCATCCGATCCTCCAGCTTAAACATCCACTCTCTCCACCACAGAGTACCATGGTTGGCTGGAGTGTTTACCATCAACAGGATACACTGCAGCAAGTCACCAAGGCTCCTTCAGCAGCACCTCCAAAACATACAACCTCCAACACCTAGAATAACAAGGGCAACAGGTGCCTGGGAACACCATCAACTCCAATTCCCTTCCAAGTCACACACTATCCCGACTTGGACATATCAGCATTCATTTATCATCACTGGGTCTAAATCCAGGAACACCTTACCTAACAGTATCGTGGGAGTACCTTCGTCACATGGGCTGCAGCAGTTAAAGAGGTTCACCACTGCCTTCTCAAGAGCAACTAAGGATGGGCAATAAGTGCCAGCCTTGCCAGCAATGTCCATATCCCAAAAATGAATAAAAGCATGCGACATGGAGTGTCTTGAACCTGTTGCTCCAGCACATGTGATACAGAAAGTGTGCATCTTTTAAAAAGGAGCAGAGTACATCTTGATAAACTCTCAGACTTTGGAAGAGGTGGCATAGATTGAAAATGTTAAATAGGAACCAAGTAATTCAATTTGGAGCCTAAAACTTGAATCTCATGTTGGTATTTCCTTCTTCAAAAATGAAGACCAGCAAAATAAAAAAAAAAGTGCAGCTAGAGTGTCCCAAAGGTACACGATCTCTGCAGAGCAGAAATCAAAGAGAATGCAACTTCTGGATCACAGGGGAGGCAAGATCCATTTTATAACTAATGCAACAAAAACATTGGAAGGGAAGAGTTACTCATAAAATACCCTTAGCTGTCAATCACAAATGTACTCAACAATTATAAGTCTCTTTGTACCACATAGACCTTTCAAGATTGCTTGCTACCAATGCCATTACTGCATCCAATACAAGGTCTTGAAGTGTATTTAAAATCAACCTTTAAAATAATGCAAAAGTAAATTTGACCAAGCTTATGAATCGAACAGTTAGTTGCACATTAGAAAATGTGAAGTGAAATTGTACTGGTTATCTCAATGCCCTCGTTACAGCAAATTACAAGGAAGGAAGCACTTGTCCCTCCCAGAGCCAGGCACAATAAAATCGAATTGTGCATGTTCCGATAGACACATACAGCACAAGCAAACTAGAAAACCACTAAAAACATTAGGTTTGTTTGCACTACTGCTCTGAATTTTGACTGCATGGTTATATTCAGATAACAAACCCGCAAAAAAAACTTGCATTTATATAGCACCGTTAATGCAGGGAAATGTCCCAAAGCGATTCAGAGACGCAAGGAAAAACAGCTGTCTAGCCAAATGGGAGAAATGAGAAGCTTGGTCAAAGGGGCGAGTTAAAAGAGGCAGAAGGACATTGGAACCTGAGGCAGCTGAAGGCATGAACATGAATAGTGGGGCAAAGGGAGGACGAGGAAGGCACAAAAGGCCAGATTCAAAGAACTGGAGATATTTTGGTGGGGAAGTGGGCTGGAACAGGTGAGGGTGATGAGGCTGGAATTTCCAAAGCCCAACACATGTTTTAACCCGATTTTTTCGCATTAAGCACACATTTTAACACGATCTTTTCGTGTTAAGTGCTTTTTTGTTCTTAAAATGAAGTGCAGAAAATTCCCCAAACTTTAAGAATGGCATTTTCAAAATATCGCCAGAAAGCAGATCGCCCTGGTGCAATGTGAAAACAAAAAATATCGCCTAAGTTTGGCCATTCGGCGAACCCGTTTTGGGATTTTTAAAAACGCATGAGAAAAGCAGGCATGGCAGCCTCAGAAACGTCAGTAAGTAGAAAGACCTGCAAAAGAGTCAAGTTAAAGTTTTTATTTTTTTAATTCTTTTACAGTGATTACTTAGTTAAGGTCTTGCAAATGTTTGATTTTTTGCAGTGTGTGTGTGTGTGTGTGTTTTCTCCCCTCCTGAATTTTTACCATTGATAGGCCTTGGGCTAAAGTTGGCGAGATTGTGGTTTTTAAACGCGAATCGTTGCGCAGCTGCGCTTTTTCAATGGCAGGCATATTTTGCGGCCAAATTTACCCCCTTAAAAAAAAATGGTGACATTTTTATTCTTATTTATTCACTAAAATAACATTATTTATCAAATAACGACAGGCTGGGTAATTTCTAGCCCATACGTTGAGGCCTAAATTATTTAAGCTGTAGAGAGGGGTTTAAGGAGGAAAGCGGCAGTGAAGGACCCCAGGCTGAGCGGTGACCACTAGGATGATCCTAGAATAGTGGGAAGTTTTGGAAAAGGAGAGAAAGGCCAAGAACTTGATGTGGTCAAGCCAGATCTGATGATGGATGGCTAAGTCAGTTGTGCACCAGGTATGTTCAGGTTTTGCTCCTTAAACTTGAGGGAATGAAAATAATGGCCATCATCAGAGGTGGGGGCAGCAGGAATTAGAAACAGTGAAGATTTTGCTGGGAATGAGGACATCAAAGGTAGAAGTGAGGAATGACTGAGCAAATCAACAACTGCTGAGGTATCATGGCAAATGGAGCTAGACAGTTGGGAAGTTGAATGCTTGGTTGTAAGGAAAGCTTCTCCTTCCCCACCACTCGCCATTCTGCCCACCCCCCTCTGCCCCCGCCAGAGGTAAATGCAGAAAGAAAAATCTGCATTCAAGAACATAAGTAATAGGAGTAGGCCATATGGTCCCTGGAGCCTGCTCCGTCATTCAATATCATAAGAACATAGAAACATAGAAAATAGGTGAAGGAGCAGGCCATTCGGCCCTTTGAGCCTGCACCGCCATTCAATAAGATCATGGCTGATCATGCAACCTCAGTACCTCATCTCTGCCTTCTCTCCATACCCCCTGATCCTTTTAGCCGTAAGGGCCACATCTAACTCCCTTTCGAATATATCCAACGAACTGGACTCAACAATTTTCTATGGTAGAGAATTTCACAGGTTCACAACTCGGTAAAAAAGTTTCTCTTCATCGCAGTCCTATATGTCTTACCCCTTATCTTTAGACTGTGACCCCTAGTTCTGGACTTTCCCAACATGCATTCTTCCTGCATCTAACCTGTCCAGTCCCGTCAGAATTTTATAAGTTTATATGAGATCCCCTCGCATTCTTCTAAACTCCACTGAGTATAAGCCTAACCGATCCAGTCTTTTCTCTTATGTCAGTCCTGCCATCCCGGGAATCAGTCTGGTGAACCTTCGCTGCACTCCCTCAATAGCAAGCACGTTCTTCCTCAGATTAGGAGACCAAAACTGCACACAATATTCAAGGTGTGGTCTCACCAAGGCCCTGTACAACTGCAGTAAGACCTCCCTGCTTCTATACTCAAATCCCCTCACCAGGAAGGCCAGCATGCCATTTGCTTTCTTTACTGCCTGCTGTACCTGCATGCCTACCTTCAAATGACTGATGTACCATGACACCCAGGTCTCTCTGCACCTCTCCTTTTACTAATCGGTCACCATTCAGATAATAATCTGCCTTCCTGTGTTTGCCACCAAAGTGGATAACCTCACATTTATCCACATTATACTGCATCTGCCATGTATTTGTCCATTCACCTAACCTATCCAAGTAACCCTGCAGCTTCATAGTATCCTCCTCGCAGCTTACACTGCCACCCAGCTTAGCGTCATCTGCAAACTTGGAGATATTACATTCAATTCCTTCGTCTAAATCATTAATGTATATTGTAAATAGCTGGGGACCCAGCACTGAACCCTGCGGCACTCCACTAGTCATTGTCTGCCATTCTGAAAAGGACCCGTTTATTCCCACTCTTTGGTTAGCAGACAGGAAGCAGTTCTCTATCCACGTCAATACATTACCCCCAATACCATGTGCCTTAATTTTGCACATTAATCTCTTGTGTGGGACCTTGTCAAAAGACTTTTGAAAGTCCAAATACACCACATCCACTGGTTCTCCCTTATCCACATGACTAGTTACATCCTCAAAAAAACTTGAAGATTTGTCAAGCATGATTTCCCTTTCATAAATCCATGCTGACTTGGACCGATCCTGTCACTGCTTTCCAGATGCACTGCTATTACATCTTTAATAATTGATTCCAGCATTTTCCCCACTTCCGATGTCAGCCTGTTTTTTCTCTCCCTCCTTTTTTAAAAAGTGGGGTTACATTAGCTACCCTCCAATCCATTGGAACTGATCCAGAGTCCATGGAATGTTGGAAAATGACCGCCAATGCAGCTATTATTTCTAGGGCCACTTCCTTAAGTACTCTGGGATGCAGACTATCAGGTCCTGGGGATTTATTGGCCTTCAGTCCCTTAAATTTCCCTAACACCATTTCCTGACTGAAATGGATTTCCCTCAGTTCCCCCTTCTCGCTAGACCCTCGGTTCCCTAGTATTTTTGGGAGGTTATTCATGTCTTCCTTAGTGAAGACAGAACCAAAGTATTTGTTCAATTGGTCTGCCATTTCCTTGTTCCCCATTATGAATTCACCTGATTCTGACTGCAAGGGACCTACATTAGTCTTCACTAATCTTTTTCTCTTCACATATCTATAGAAGCTTTTGCAGTCAGTTTTTATGTTCCTGGCAAGTTTACTCTCATACCCTATTTTCCCCCTCCTAATTAAATCCTTAGTCCTCCTCTGCTGAATTCTAAATTTCTCCCAGTCCTCAGGTTTGCTGCTTTTTCTAGCCAATTTATATACCTCTTCCTTGGATTTAACACTTTCCCTAATTTCCCTCATTAGCCACAGTTGGGCCACCTTCCCTTTTTTATTCTTACGCCACATAGGAAAGTACAATTGTTGTAGTTCATACACGTCATCTTTAAATGTCTGCCATTGCCTATACACCGTCAACCCTTTAAGTATCATTCTCCAGTCCATCCTAGCCAATTCACATCTCATACCGTCGAAGTTTCCTTTCTTTAAGTTCAGGACCCTAGTCTCTGAATTAATTGTGTCACTCTCCATCTTAAATGAAGAATTCTACCATATTATGGTCACTCTTCCCCAAGGGGCCCCGCACGACCAGATTGCTAATTAATCCTCTCTCGTTACGCAAGACCCAGTCTAGGATGGCCTGCTCTCTAGTTGGTTCCTCGACATATTGATCTAGAAAACCATCCCTTATACACTCCAGGAAATCCTCCTCCACAGTATTGCTACATGTTTGGTTAGCCCAATCAATATGTAGATTAAAGTCACCATGATAACTGCTGTACCCTTATTGCACGCATCCCTAATTTCCTGTTTGATGCCATCCCCAACCTCCCTACTATTTGGTGGTCTGTACACAACTCTCACTGACGTTTTCCGCAGCTCTACCCATACAGATTCCACATCATCCATGCTAATGTCCTTCCTTGCTATTGCATTAATCTCCTCTTTAACCAGTAATGCTACTCCAGCTCCTTTTCCTTCCTGTCTGTCTGTCTGTCTGTCCTTCCTGAATATTGAATACCCCTGGATGTTGAGTTCCCAGCCTTGCTTATTCTGGAGCCATGTCTCCATAATCCCAATTACATCATACCCGTTAACAGCTATCTGCGCAGTCAATTCATCCTTCTTATTACGAATGCTCCCCGCATTGAGACTCAGAGCCTTCAGGCTTGTTTTTTTTTAAAAACACACTGTCCTTTTTGAATTATGTTGTAATGTGGCCCTTTTTGATTTTTTTCCTTGATTTCTCTGCCCTCCACTCTTGCTTTTCTCCTTCCTACCTTTGCTTCTGCCCCCTTTCTCCCTGCATAGATTCCCATCCTCCTGCCATTTTGGTTTAAACCCTCCCCAACAGCACGAGGAAACACTCCGCCTCGGACATCAGTTCTGTCCAGGTGCAGACCGCCCAGTTTGTACTGGTCCCACCTCCCCCAGAACGGGTTCCAATGTCCCAGGAATTTGAATCCCTCCCCCTTGCACCATTCCTCAAGCCACGTATTCATTTGAGCTATCCTGCAATTTCTACTCTGACTAGCACATGGCACTGGTATCAATCCTGAGATAGAAACATAGAAAATAGGTGCAGTAGGAGGCCATTCGGCCCTTCTAGCCTGCACCGCCATTCAATGAATTCATGGCTGAACATGCAACTTCAGTACCCCATTCCTGCTTTCTCACCATACCCCTTGATTCCCCTAGTAGTAAGGACTTCATCTAACTCCTTTTTGAATATATTTAGTGAATTGGCCTCAACAACTTTCTGTGGTAGAGAATTCCACAGGTTCACCACTCTCTGGGTGAAGAAATTCCTCCTCATCTCTGTCCTAAATGGCTTCCCCCTTATCCTTAGACTGTGTCCCCAGGTTCTGGACTTCCCCAACATTGGGAACATTCTTCCTGCATCTAACCTGTCTAACCCCGTCAGAATTTTAAACGTTTCTATGAGGTCCCCTCTCATTCTTCTGAACTCCAGTGAATACAAGCCCAGTTGATCCAGTCTTTCTTGATAGGTCAGTCCCGTCATCCCGGGAATCAGTCTGGTGAACCTTCGCTGCACTCCCTCAATAGCAAGAATGTCCTTCCTCAGGTTAGGAGACCAAAACTGTACACAATACTCCAGGTGTGGCCTCACCAAGGCCCTGTACAATTGTAGCAACACCTCCCTGCCCTTGTACTCAAATCCCCTCGCTATGAAGGCCAACATGCCATTTGCTTTCTTAACCGCCTGCTGTACCTGCATGCCAACCTTCAATGACTGATGTACCATGACACCCAGGTCTCTTTGCACCTGTCCTTTTCCTAATCTGTCACCATTCAGATAATAGTCTGTCTCTCTGTTTTTACCACCAAAGTGGATAACCTCACATTTATCCACATTATACTTCATCTGCCATGCATTTGCCCACTCACCTAACCTATCCAAGTCGCTCTGCAGCCTCATAGAATCCTCCTTGCAGCTCACACTGCCACCCAACTTAGTGTCATCCGCAAATTTGGAGATACTACATTTAATCCCCTCGTCTAAATCATTAATGTACAGTGTAAACAGCTGGGGCCCCAGCACAGAACCTTGCGGTACCCCACTAGTCACTGCCTGCCATTCTGAAAAGACCCCATTTACTCCTACTCTTTGCTTCCTGTCTGACAACCAGTTCTCAATCCATGTCAGCACACTACCCCCAATCCCATGTGTTTTAACTTTGCACATTAATCTCTTGTGTGGGACCTTGTCGAAAGCCTTCTGAAAGTCCAAATATACCACATCAACTGGTTCTCCCTTGTCCACTCTACTGGAAACATCCTCAAAAAATTCCAGAAGATTTGTCAAGCATGATTTCCCTTTCACAAATCCATGCTGACTTGGACCTATCATATTACCTCTTTCCAAATGCACTGCGATGACATCCTTAATAATTGATTCCATCATTTTACCCACTACCGATGTCAGGCTGACCGGTCTGTAATTCCCTGTTTTCTCTCTCCCTCCTTTTTTAAAAAGTGGGGTTACATTGGCTACCCTCCACTCCATAGGAACTGATCCAGAGTCAATGGAATGTTGGAAAATGACTGTCAATGCATCCACTATTTCCAAGGCCACCTCCTTAAGTACTCTAGGATGCAGTCCATCAGGCCCTGGGGATTTATCGGCCTTCAATCCCATCAATTTCCCCAACACAATTTCCCGACTAAGAAGGATTTCCCTCAGTTCCTCCTCCTTATTAGACCCTCCGACCCCTTTTATATTACTACCTTTGAGGCCCTACTTTTTAATTTAACTCCTAGCTCCCTAAATTCAGCTTGTAGGATCTCATCCTGATTTTTACCTATATCGTTGGTACCTATATGTATCATGACAGCTGGCTGTTCATCTTCCCCCTCCAGAATGCGCTGCAGCCACTCCGACTTATGGAGAAATAGGAACAGGAGTAGGCCATACGGCCCCTCGAGCCTGCTCCGCCATTCAATAAGATCTGATTATGGACTCAGCTCCACTTCGCCGCCCGCTCCCCACAACCCCTTATTCCCATATCGTTTAACTGTCTATTTCTGTCTTAACTTTATTCAATGTCCCAGCTTCCACAGCTCTGAGGCAGTGAATTCCACAGATTTACAACCCTCAGAAGAAATTTCTCATCTGTTTTAAATGGGTGACCCCTTATTCTAAGATCATGCCCTCTAGTTCTAGACTCCCCCATCAGTGGAAACATCCTCTCTGCATCCACCTTGTCAAGCCCCCTCATAATCTTATATGTTTCGATAAGATCACCTCTCATTCTTCTGAATTCCAATGAGTAGAGGCCCAACCTACTTAACCTTTTCTCAGAAGTCAACCCCCTCATCCCCCAGAATCAATCTAGTGAACCTTCTCTGAACTGCCTCCAAAACAAGTATATCCTTTTGTAAATATGGAAACCAAAACTGCACGTAGTATTCCAGGTGTGGCCTCACCAATACCCTACATAGCTGCAGCAAGATTTCCCTGCTTTTATACTCCATCCCCTTTGCAATAAAGGCCAAGATACCATTGGCCTTCCTGTACCTGCATACTATCCTTTTGCGTTTCATTCACAAGTATCCTCAGGTCCCGCTGTACTGCAGCACTTTGCAATCTTTCTCCATTTAAATAATAACTTGCTGTTTGATTTTTTTTCTGCCAAAGTGCATGACCTCACACTTTCCAACATTATACTCCATCTGCCAAATTTTTGCCCACTCAATTATCCTGTATGTCCTTTTGCAGATTTTGTGTGCCCTCCTCACACATTGCTTTTCCTCCCATCTTTGTATCGTCAGCAAACTTGGTTACGTTACACTCAGTCCCTTCTTCCAAGTCATTAATATAACATGGCTGATCCGATCTTGGCCTCAACTCCACTTTCCTGCCTTTTCCCCATAACCCTCGACTCCCCTATAGTTCACGAATCTGTCTATCTCAGTCTTGAATATAGTCAATAACTCAGCTTCCACAGCTCTCTGGGGTAGAGAATTCCAAAGATTCATGACCCTTAGAGAAGAAATTCCTCCTCATCTCAGTCTTAAATGGGTGACCCCTTATTCTGAAACTATGCCCCCAGTTCTAGATTCGCCCACGAGGGGAAACATTCTCTCTGCATCTACCGTCAAGCCCCCTCAGAATTTGATGTTTCAATAAGATCACCTCTCCATCTAAATTGCAATGAGTACAGGCCCAACTCGTCCTCTAAAGACAACCTCTTCATCCTAGGAATCAACCTAGTGAACCTTCTCTGAACTGCCTCCAATGCAAGTATATCCCTCCTTAAATAAGGAGACCAAAACTGTATGTAGTACTCTAGGTGTGATCTCACCAACTACAGTTGTAGCAAGACTTCCCTACTTTTATACTCCATCCTCCTTGCAATAAAATACCAACATTCCATTTGCCTTCCTAATTACTTGCTGTACCTGCATGCTAATTTTGTGTTTCATGTACGAGGACACCCAGATCCCTCTGTACCGCAGCATTCTGTAGTCTCCATTTAAATAATATTTTGCTTTTCTATTCTTCCTATCAAAGTGGATAACTTCACATTTTCCCACATTATACTTCATCTGCCAAATTTTTGCCCACTCACATAACCCATCTATATCCCTTTGCAGACTCTGTGTCCTCCTCACAACTTGCTTTCCCACCTATCTTTGTATCATCAGCAAATTTGGCTACAATACACTCGGTCCCTTCATCCAAGTCATTAATATAGATTGCAAATTGCCAAGGCCTCAGCACTGATCCCTGTGGCACCCACTTGTTAGTTTGCCAACCTGAAAATTACTCATTCATCCAGACTCTCTGGTTAACTAACAGAAAACAATCCTCTATCCATGGCTAATATATTACCCCCAACATCATGAGCTCTTATCTTGTGTAGTAACCTTTTATGCAATACCTTATCGAATGCCTTTTGGAAATACAAATACACTGCATCTACTGGTTCCCCTTTATCCACCCTGCTCATTACATCCTCAAAGAACTCTGGTAGCAAATTTGTCAAACACGATTTCCCTGGATATGCTGGAAATGCACAGTAGGTCCATCAACATCAGAAAAGATAACCTACCTCGACAGACACCGACAGACCAGTGTATTTTCAGCATGCTTTTTTCCCCACTCTTTTTAAAAAAAAAATGAGTTGTCACTTTTTACATTATCAACATGACAACAATTGGCCATCTTGTCAACCTAGCTCTTTGATCAAGCGCTTAGTCATCTGCCTCACTATCTCTTATGTGGCTCGGTGCCAATTTTTGTTTGATAATGCACCATGGGATGTTTTTCGATGTTAAAGGAGCTATATAAATGCAAACTGTTGTTTTTAATAATGTGCAATGAGGCAACAGCCTAGTATGTGCTTTCCCCCCTCCCATACCAATTTTCTCCCTTTTGCCCTTGAAAGCATTGCATCTGTCACCCTCTGACACTTTGTACCAGTGACTATTATTCATTTGTTTGCCTTAGAAACAGTAATGTTTGCAGCACAGAAAGCAGCCATTTAGCCAGTAGTGTTTGAGATGGCTCTTTTCTGGAGCAATCTAAAATCAATCTACTACCCAGCACTTTCCCTACAGCCCTGCATCATCTACTTCAACATTTATCTAATTACACTTAAAATGCAATGATCCTGGCTCACCCACTCCCTGTTGCAAAGCATTACATGCTTCAATCACCTACACGAAGACATTTCTAAGCTCTCTCTGCACTAGTGATTTAAATTGACATCAACTCCCAACCAGAGGAAGTAATCTTACCCAATTCACTATTAAAAAAAATTTCATAACTTTTTTTTTTAAAAACCTCAACTTTCCTCTTAACCATCTCTAATCCAATGGAAACAGTCAAAGTATCTCAAGTCTCTACGGATCCAATCCCTGGCATCCACGTAAATTTATACTGTACATTATGGCTTTAATGTCTTTTGATATCATTGGCAGTCCCTCGAAACGAGGATGACTTGCTTCCACGCCAAAAAAAGGATGAGTTCATAGGTGTTTCAATGAAGGACCCGAACTACATCTTTTGATATAAAGTACCCAAAACAGCACACATTATTCTATTTGTGGCCTAATTTTTGTATAAATTCATTACTTCTTCACTCACATACCTATTAAAAAAAAACATGCTACTAGCCCTTATGGCTTTGTCTCCGTTTATCCATATCCTTCAGTATTTTTCACTGCATATACTCCCATTCCTTGTTTTTCCTTCCAAAATGCATTACCTCACATTTGTATTCACATTAAATTGTGTCTACCAGCAGTCTGTCAATTCCACTAATCAACTGTCCCTGAAATCGTGAGTTTACTTTGGCATTTGGCAAACCCCTTCATTTTAGGCCAGCAAATTAAGATTGTCTTCCTCTGTGCTCAATCCAAATCATCTGTATACACAGAACAAAAAAGTGGGACTAGGGAACATTTCTAATCCCTTCCAATTGGAGCAACACCCATTTACCCCAAGTATTTCCAGTCAATTAATTTTCCTACACTTCTATATTTCCTCTTACAAATATACAGCTGAATTTTTCTAACAAGCTTTGAGACAACTTATTAAACACCTTTATCCAGTCACTTCAACAGTCTATTGTCCAGTGAATACTGGAAGGTTATAGCTGTGCCCAAACTTGCCCGCACCTGACAAGCATATAAGAATGTGCCCAGCAGACATTATTGCTTAGGCATCGGTAGAACTATAAACACCAAAAGAGCCCAAATTTATTGCCCAATACCATTTTCTACTCTTTCAGGGGAACTAATGGTACCCTCCTTTTATATTGGAGAATCCAACAGCATCATAATGCAAGAATGCACACAAATGTAAACATTATCTTGATTGGACTCCCAGCTAACATGTTTTTGTATCAGATTGCAACTAATATTAGCATTTCTAATGGATTAACATTTGAAATGGCTGGAAGTATCCACTTACTAATGTAGTCGATTACCTTATACCCTGAAGTCATCAATAAAGGTTGCACTTAACCTGCATTCATACTGACTGTATTCATTTGTGTTCCAGGAAACTAGCATCAGTGAGCTGGCTCTATGCGCCGGTAACATTAAATCTGGATTATTTATCCCCGTGGCACGCTTGCAGACACTTTTCCATGGCCCAAAGGTCTGTCACTGGGATTATAGAGATTGGATTTAGTAGCATAAATATAGGGAATCAGCATATAGACTCTGCTTCCCAAACTTAGTTCCAACTTTACTTCAAAAGCAAAATACTGCAGATGCTGGAAATCTGAACTAGAAACAGAAAATGTTGGTAATACTCAGCATCTGTGGAGAGAGAAACAGAGTTAACTTTTCAGTTTGATGACCGTTCCTCAAAATAAAAGCTGTAAGTGACATTTTTTAATCATGTACAACTAATAGGGAAGGGGAGAAAGGGATGGAATTTGAAGAAAAAATAGTTTCAGCACAGCATGGCTTCCATTTTCAACAATGTATGGAAATCTGCATTTGCAGTTAATATTAGGAGGCACAACTGTACACATGTACAAACTTGTAAGTGGTTGAAAAAGGTTGACATCTTTTCAAATCATTAATCTGAAGTACAGGTCATTAGGTTTTTTTTTTAATGTTACTATTTTGGTGGGCTTCATACCAGGTACACTTGGATCACAGTCAACTTGCATCATTAGTAATGCAAGAAGATCACCCCTTTCAGGCTAGCTGTACGACCAGTAAGAGTGGTCCATATCTGTCCATTTCATTTATACTATAACTTGGTGTTCAAAATTGTATGGGGTTTTAATAGACAGTGACTAGTGGGGTACCGCAAGGTTCAGTGCTGGGACCCCAGCTATTTACAATATATATTAATGATTTAGACAAAGGAATTCAATGTACTATCTCCAAGTTTGCAGATGACACAAAGCTGGGTGGCAGTGAGAGCTGTGAGGAGAATGCTAAGAGGCTGCAGGATGACTTGGACAGGTTAGGTGAGTGGGCAAATACATGGCAGATGCGGTATAATGTAGATAAATGTGAGGTTATCCACTTTGGTGGCAAAAACAGGAAGGCAGATTATTTGAATGGTGACAGATTAGTAAAAGGGGAGGTGCAATGAGACCTGGGTGTCATGGTACATCAGTCATTGAAAGTTGGCATACAGCTACAGCAGGCGGTGAAGAAGGTAAATTGCATGTTGGCCCTCATAGCGAGAGGATTTGAGTATAGGAGCAGGGAGGTCTTACTACAGTTGTACAGGAGCTTGGTGAGGCCACACCTTGAATATTGTGTACAGTTTTGGTCTCCTAATCTAAGGATGGCCATTCTTGCTATTGAGGGAGTGCAGCAAAGGTTCACCAGGTTGATGCTTGGGATGGCAGGACTGACATATGAAGAAAGACTGGATCAACTAGGCTTATATTCACTGGAATTTAGAAGAATGAGAGGGGATCTCATAGAAACATATAAAATTCTGACAGGATTGGACAGGTTAGATGCAGGAAGAATGTTCCCGATGTTGGGGGGGGGGGGGGGGGGGTCCAGAACCAGGGGTAAGGGTAAGGGGTAAGCCATTTAGGACCGAGATGAGGAGAAACTTCTTCACAGAGAGTTGCGAGCATGTGGAATTCTCTACCACAGAAAGTTGTTGAGGCCAGTTCGTTCGATAGATTCAAAAGGGAGTTAGATATGGCCCTTACGGCTAAAAGGATCAAGCGGTATGGAGAGAAAGCAGGAGAGGGGTACTGAAGTTCCATAATCAGCTGTGATCATATTGAATGGTGGTGCAGGCTCGAAGGGCCAACTCCTGCACCTTTTTTACTATGTTTCTAGAAACTGTTTTCACTGAGAGGACACCAATTTAAAATAATTGGCAAAAAAACCAGGGAGATGATGAGGTGATTTTTTTTTGTGAAGAGTTGTTGTGATCTGGAATGCACTGAAAGGGGTGGTGGAAGCAGATTCAGTAGTAACTTTCAAAAGGAAACTGGATATATAGACTTGAAATTTATCTGTTTTGTCTTATAATGTTGCTGTGAAGCACCTTGGGAAGTTTTACTACATTAAAGGCGCTATATAAATAAAAGTTATTGTTGTTGAAGAAAAGGAAAATTTGCATGGCTATGGGGAAAGATCATGTTGGGCTGAATGCCCTCCTTCTGTGCTGTATAATTGTACTGCCCGACTTTTAAAAGACAGCCTAGCAGTTGTGGGTTGTAAACAAAACCTGCTTCAGGTATAGGTAATGATGCTTGTCTTTCAAAAAGTTTGCTAAAATAAGGTATGGATGGGCTTGGACACCAATTGAAAAGAACTATAGTTTCTGTTCCTAAAAGGGACAGCATTACTTAATTGATGGAGTATTAGTTTTAGGCTCGAAGATGGAGTTGGAGAGTTGCCACCTGGGCTCGTTAATTTGAAAGGCCCTTCTATTAGTCTGTGTTTGATTTATTCTAAGATATTTACACTGAAGGGATCTCATTTTTCTTTCTTTTCTGCAGTTCTGATGAAAGGTCATTGAGCTGAAACATAAAACTCGGTTTCTCTCTCCACAGATGCTGCCTGACCTGAGTATTTCCAGCATTTTCTAGTTCTATTTCTTGTTTTTCTTTTATTAGTTTTTCCTTTTAAAAAATAAATTCACCCAAGTGTGGATGTTTGATGTAATCTTGTTGTAAAATAAGATGGCAATTTCCCAATCATTAAAATATCCATAAAAACACATAAACCGCTGCAATTACTTGCCAATTGTCACCCCCTCTCAGATTAATTTAGAAATATCTTAAAATCAAATTCTCCTTGCAATGTCGAATGGGTTATTTAGCACAAATGGTTCTTTACAACACAAGAAGTCTTAAAAATGTACATCTCTAAAGTAATCTAGCAAATTTAAGATCCTTCCAAGTGGAAAATGAACTTTAACTCATCCAAAAATGCTTACTTGAACAGCATACCCATAAATGTTAAACTTCAGAAGCAATAAACCCTCGATCTTTTTCCAAGAGATAAATCTCGTCATCAATCCCATACATCACCACTGAAATATATTGCTTGTACAGTGCTTCAATGTAAGGAACTTTTTTCAGCAGAAGAAAAAGCTCATCCACTCTTTCCTTTGCCAGCAGCAGGATAGTAGAGATACCCACTATTTCAAATCTCAAGATTGGAGCTGCTTTGTTGACAGCCTCTATAGTCCAGTGACCATTAGCTTCCTTTTAATCCCTGCTCAGGGGCATCAAGAGACTTTACAGTTGGGTAATAGTAAGCCAATTATTTCCTGGCAATACCACTGAAATTCAACCTGGCTCAGATCAGCAAGTTTGACAGGGACTTCAGATGAAACAAACAAGACCAAAGTTCACAAGGCAAGATACAGAATTTCACATTACCAAGTGAATCCCTAGACTAGTAGCTTTGCAACATAAAGTATTGGTGATTCTGTACTCGATTCTATTCTCTGTGAAGGACATCCACTACAGTTGATTAAATTTTTTTTAAAATCATCATCCTGTTTCCCCACCATCTCAAATTATGTTTCCTTTCTTAAGATGCCTATCACTAGATAACCCAAGTTGTCTAGCCCCTCGCTTACTTGCAGACCAGCACAAAAGGGTTGGAGATTTTCTTTCCCCACTAAAAAAATCTTCTATACATCCATCTTTCTCAGCTTCATCTATACACATCAGAATTTCCACTGAACATTTCCTCTCTGATCCCATCTAAAAATTAAGTCCATTATGCCACAGGTGCATTCAGTTTACTTTTAATGCAAAACACAAAAATACACAAGTATTGGATAAGATAGGGTGGGGTAGGGTGAAGGACAAAAGAAACAATGAGCAATTCAAGTTCTGATCTATACACTACTCAAACAACTGTAATTTTCATAAATTACACAAAATTATGAACAGACTGGGACAGTGCAAGGATACCACTATGACAAAAACTAGAATTATAGACTTTATACAAGGAGACAACACATCTATGTACAACACTGCATACAGAAAATAAACCATCTTCCATGGGGTGGGGAGAAAAACCTGATTTAATCTTCCATATAAATCGAAATTATTGCTAAAATTAAAAATAGTGGTGCAGCACACATTAGCGGATACATGATGCCTATGCCATACAAGATTATACAAGAACATAAGTAATAAGAGGAGTAGGCCATTTGGCACCTCGAGCCTGCTCTGCCACTCAATGGCTGATCTGATCAAGATTAGAGCATCAATCTCCACAAGAAGTTGTTTTTTTGTACATTTAGGGAATTTCTAAACCAAGTGTGCATCCCTCCACCCACCCAAACAGTGACTGGAAAAAAATAGCTGGACAAACCAATCCAATTTTTATGTAGTGACTTTATAGCAGAACTACAACTCTCATTTGGCCAGACAACACATCCTTGAGGCCTACCAACTAGAAAGGAACGGATCAACTGTCGTGGTGCCAATCCATCATTTTCCTATATATCCTTCCATTTCTGTTTATCCTTCATCTTCAGCCTTGGGTAGGCTTATAAATGTGGCATTCCAGCTTGCTACAACAATGCTATTTGGGCAACATGTTTACGTCATCTTGTCACTCAACTGCAATATCTAGGAGGGGAAAAGGTGACTTAAAATGTCGCGGTAGTTTCAATATATAATGAGAGATTGGGGTACTACAACTACAGGCATCAGCTTCGATAAGTCAAATGGCTTTTGCTCAGGTGTAATATAGAACTCTAGTTAAGAGACTTCAAAAAAAATGAAGTGGGAAAACAAGATGAAACCATAAAAGTGCTTTAGTTGCAACATTTTAAAGAGAACATTAATTGAAAAATCAAAGCAAAATTTGAGGAGATACAACTGACAAAGAATCAGAGAGAAGCAGTTAGATATTGGGTGTGCTTGACCTACTTGTAGGCTTTGCAATGACGGGCTGTTTGACTCCCAGATAAACATCACAATCCTACAGATCCCCCTCCCCCACGGAGCGCGAGTTCCAGGTTCGGCCATAGCCCTCTCCTCACGGGACAAAATTAACGGTTAAATGAGGTTTTGCTGCAGAGAAACCGAACGAACCCGCATCAACAGCCCAGCGTGTGCAGAAGCAGAAGGCCGCAACCTTCACAGGACTCGGCTTACGAGAGCCGCTCTCTCGCAACAACGCACCGAGCACCGCCCAAAGCGGTCGGCCCCGAGCACAGGCCCTGCTCCCTCACACAAGGCCGCTGTCTGCTGGACACGGATTCCAAGACCTACCGAAAGTCCTCCGCTGTTTGAAGGATTTCTCTGACGGCATATTAACTGGTTTGTTTATTTGTTTGACGGCGGTAACGAAACGCGGCCCGAGTCCGTTTTATAAAAAAAAAAGCAGCCTCGAGTTTAAACCGCCGACTCAGCTGGCGCAGAAAGCTCCTCCGACTGTCAGCTGACGGCGCGCATCCAAACTTAACAGCGCAGTCGCCCCGCCCTGCAGCCGGGCACTGGCTGGGGGCAGCGATTGATATTGCAACCAGCCAATCGCGTCTCGGATTGAGGTCCCGCCTTTTCAGATTGATTTACAGCGGCTGCTAGCTGGTGATTGGCTATTGCCAGCTGTCATAATATTATGCAAACACAATTCTCCCCGGTGACTCTTTTCAATTGGTCAGAGCCGCACAAAGGTCGCGCGGTAAGGAGCCGGTCCGGATCCGTGATTGGTTGGTGGCGCTTTGCTATTAAATTCGGTCGAATAGTTTCTCGGAATCCAGAAGTAAACAAGTGGGTGTCGCAAGAAGGGCGGAGCTTAGGAGCAAACTGCGGCAGAACACTGAGGGGCGAAGGCAACTGATACTGCGGTCACTGCTCATGGGCCACAGCAGCACAGTTGTGACGGCCAGAGGACAGCCGCGCTACATTGGGGCTTAAAAATGTCTCAATCATCAGAACCTTTCCCATATTACGTATGAAGAATTATTACATTCAAGTGGCTACAGCTTTAATAACCTGCGGCTCAGGTTACTGCCACGAGAAAGTTGCACTATCTCACACTCGCAGCATAAGCATTCGCCGTTTTGGGTACCGAGCTTACATAAATTATTTTTTTCACTTTTTGATGTTTGCTATTACTTAACATCCACCTCTTGCAAAACTTGGCTCCCAAACCTCCTTACTCGAATTCCAGTTTTAAAATTAAAATGTTCACAGCTACCTGCAACTCATGACCTTGTTATTGTGGACCATACGCACCAGTTACGTACAAGTTTAGAACATAGTTGAGGTGTTGTTAGCCTGCAATATTCCATTACAACGAGTACACTTCAAAAAAAAGTACTTAGTTGGCTGTCAAAGCGCTTTGGGACGTCCCGAGGTCATGTTATATAAATGGCAAGTTCCTTTTCCTAAAATGGAACTCCATATCCTATAATAGTACAACTGTCACCAGTCACAAAATGCTCTCCTTTTGAAGCTCAGCTACATATATTGACCCACAATATAGATAACTAAATTATTTGTACAGATACAGGAAGTCTATTTCAAAGCTACACAGCTTGGAGGAAAACAATTGCCTATAAACAGCCTTCCACCATTGCTGGTTATGTATTGTACTATGTAAAGACCAGATGCTCACATTTATCTCTACCGCAGGCCATCCTACCATTTCACTATATTGGAGTAGACAGATTACTGTTTTATACTCCACTAAAAGATTACCCATTTGACACAATGAAAAAGAAGTTTCTTGAATCACAAAGACAATAAAAGATCTACTGGTCCATCCAGCCTGTCCCTTGCAGTTGTGATGTCTTATACTCTCCACAATGTAATCTCCTGGGAGAGCCAAGAGATAAAAACCCAGTCCAGTTAGTGAAAATAATCTTACATTCCTCTCCCACCCCCATTAGGCGATCAAAACTAGTCCAGACTACCCAGCCTCGAATAACATTACAAGGTACCTACCTCTAATACAAGGTGATCTCTGTCGCAACCAGAAAGAGGTCCAGCGCTTGTTTGAAGGAATTCAGCAAATCCAAGTTCACTGTACGACCTGGCAACCTACGCCACATATCCACTATTCTCTCGGAAAACAAGAACCTCCTAAAATAGAACCTAGTTCTGCCCGAGTGAGGGTACTCCCTAACCTATTCAGTTTAAACAATTTGTCTACACGAATACAATCTAATCCCTTCATTATGTTTATAGACCTCGATCAAATCACCCCAAAGTCTACACTTCTCTAAAGTATGGGAACCCAGCTCTTTGAGCCTAACTGGGTAACTAAGATGCTTTAAACTGGGAATTAATCTTATGGCCGTCCTCCACATTCCTTTCCAAAGCGTCAATATTACTCACCAAGTGAGATCATCAAAATAGGACACAGTATTCTAACTGAGGCCTAAGGTCTTGTACAAGGACAAAAGGGTATACTTTGTTTTATACTGAATGGCCCTGTAAATGCACCCTAGAACCCCATTACATTTAGCTATAGCTTCACGGTATTGGTCATGAACCATTAGAGACTGATGCACTAAAATGCCCAGGTCTGTTTCACCACTGGCTTTAATTCTTTTCCCTCAAGGGTGCATGTAGTTCATGTGTTTGACCTGCATGGCTCTTTTCTAAGTTAAATGTCATTTGCCAATCATAGGTCCCAATCCCCCAACACATCGAGAACTGCTTGGAGGTGTCGAGCATCCTTTACAGTCCTAACCCTGACATACCTTGGTAAAGTACACAAACTTTCAGATCATTCCCCCAACATCTACATATAGATTAATGAAACTAGTGAATAGCAAAAGTCCTAACACCGATCCCTGTGGGACATCACTGGTAACTGGTCTCCAAGCAGATCCAAATCCATTAACAACCCACTTTCTGCCTACAGACATTCTGCCAATTCACAATCCAGTGCAGTAGATTACCACTAATTCCAAAAGATCCTATCCTGTAGAGAATCCTCTTACGCGGTACCTTATCAAAAGCTTTCTGAAAGTCCACGTAGAGAATGATTTCTTTATAAAATACCATCAAATTAGTAAGACACAATCTTCTTACTGGAAGTCATGTTGGGTGTCCCTGAGAATGGCTTTCTCTGCCTAAGTAGCCATAAAATGCATCTCTAATCATGTCCTCGAGCATCTTACCCATTACGTCATCAAGCTAATGAGCCTATTGTTACCCGGATGTGTCTTATCAAAGATTGGAATGACGTTAGCCTCCTTCCAGTCTAAGGGAACAGTCTCAGATTGTAGTGAGGTATTAAAGATATGAGGAAGGTACTCATATAGCACCTGTCCCATCTCCTTAAAGACCCTTGGGTGGATATCAACCAGGCTGCAGCCCCCTCTATTTTAAGATTCCCTATTCTTTCTAAATTGCTAATGGCATAATTTATAGTGCCCTTCCCAATTGATCACTTTTTATGCTTTGGAAATTGGAAAAGAAAAATTCCAGTACACGGCATGCAGAGAAAAAGATATTCTGCAATAACTCACTCACATAATTCAGAATTTAATTTACTAGCATTCAATCACATTAGGATCATTTAAAACAAAAGTTATGCAATAGACTACATTGCATAATGCCAATGCAACTAATTTGTTGAATGAGTTTAACTTGAAAATGAAAGCCAAGACAAAAATGTGAATACTCATTCTTCCATAGGTTCTTAGTTCAAATAGCAAATTAAATTAAATTACAAATTCAATTTTTGCAAAATTAAGTGTAGTCATATCCAAAAAAGTTGTAACTTTAGCCACGGTGTGAAAGAGCTGTTTACATAAAAATAGTTAAATCTGATATTAATGAAAAACGATGTCATAAGAGTGAAGAATTACTCATTTCAATAATCACTTGACAATGCATTTATTTACTATTGCTGGTGTGGATTCCTTTGGCGAGAGTTCAGTTTAGGCTATCTTGGTTGACAGCTCGTTTTCCTGCTAGGAAGTACAGATGATTATAATCAAGGACTCTCAGTCACTATATAAAGACCACTCCTCCCACTGACAAGTATATAATTAAAAACACAGTGTTAATTAGGTTTAACACAGAACTAGGATTCATAGATTATATAGCATACTTCATAATAATCAGTAGGATAAATTTGTGAAACAACCCTGAGGCCAAAGAGTAAAATACTGTGTTAACTTAATGGAAGAAAATAGAAAAATGAAAAAGATAATCTTGTAATTCTAAATGAACAGACAAACAATGTGAATGTGTGCATCTGTGAAACTGAGCAGCAGTATTTTTTTTTAAAACTGTTGCTTTACTGTGTTCAGGATGGCTTCAAACTTGGTTCTTATGTTTTCACATTTTTCTGAGCCTTGCATTAGATTTAGCTTTTTAGGTTCATTCCTTTATCACTTGTGTCACAAATTTGACTGCCGACTCCTCTATGGCTCTATCAGTAAAAAGTATGCATCCATCCTGCAGACTTGGGCAAAGTAGAGCTATAGTCAGTTTGCTTCCAATGCCTTCCAGATGGAGATGCGGTAGCAACTTTGAACAAAGGAAATAGTAGTCTTCAAACATATACCCAAGCAGCTCAATCAGCCTTTTCTGCAAATGAGTGCAAAGCAAGCACACTGCTGTCATACAACTGAGCTGCTCACTTATAGGAATAGTATTTTCTCATTTCCCACTTGTGTAAATTCTAGACTATGTCAGTTTAATTTTACTTAATTCCATGCTTCAATTACGAAAGCAATAAATATAAAACAACTGCTCCTGCAATTTAAAGTATTTGGACATTCTACCGATTTGTCTTTATGCTGAGAGCATTTTCTAAAACATGTCATCTTACTCGGGTTTATAAATCAAAAATCAACTTTTGCCATATGGCAAGTTGCAACTTACAATATTCATTTTTCTTTTTCAGTTACTTCTAATCATTTGAAAATTACTGTTGCTAAAGTGCTTTCCTTCACTTGTATTGTGTTAGCACTTCTAAGTACTGTCAATAATAATCCAGGGAACTAAATACAATATGATTGCATCTTCTTTTAATAAGTGTTTCTATATCACTGTGGTGCAGGTTTGGGTTAGCAGTCATAGAATGCACTATTAGTACAGTTGCAAATTAAAGTTTACTGAAGATTTAGTGTATGAAATTTCAGTCCCATTCTCCATCACCGTCGCCATCTTGATAGTCTTCCTGTGGTGGCTCCTGGAAGCGGATATTTGCCAACATATCCCTCATTGCAGCCATGAGTCGGTTTACTCCCTGATTCAATTCATGTTGGACCTCTGCACCCTCACCTTCCACATGCTGTCTCCTGTCCTCCTGTAAAATACATTATGTCAGGAGTATTTATTTTTGACCGGAGGTGTGTGGTGGGGGGGGGGGGGGGGGCGGGGGAAAGAGAAAGGAAAGAATGAAATAAATGACAAAATCATCTAGTTCGGTGGTATAATGCAACTTCAATCAAGCCTAAAATAAATGTTTGCAATATCCAAGATCACAACTAAAAACAGCCTGGCATTGGATCATTTTTCATTTCAATGCTGGTATTAGCAAAGATTTACAAAAAATATAAAATTAAAAACTTAAAAGTCTTGATAACCTATTTTCGTGTTGCCAACAACCCTACATGATCCGAAAAATAAAATGCTTGCTAAACAGCTTTTTCCTTTTACAAGCAGAATACCTATGCTAAGGAGAGAATTTTGAAGTTTTGGGACTGTAGCCCCAAAGAATTTAATGCCTTATTCCCAGGCTTAAAGCAGTGTATCAATATTGTAGTGACACTAAAAAAATATTCATACCAAGTAAAATGTAAAAACAATAGAACTTTCTACAGAATTAAACAATTTTTATCTTTTATATAAGCATCATTAAGAACTCCTAGGTCAGATAACCATTCAGAACTTGCTGTACCTGCTCGAACAGAGTCCATTTGTGTAATACAAAATAACTATTTTGTTTCATATATTTCACCATAATGTTCTGGATTTAAACACAGTAAAATAGATTTTTTAAATAAAAAGCAATCATTCACAACCTCCCTCTTCATTAGCACATACCTGAAGATTAAAATTTGGCAACAGAGACCGAAAGAACAGTGACAAGGTACTTCCATCTGCTGCTTGACTTACCCTGCAAGGAAAACCACTGTAGCTCAGTAAACTCAAAACTCAGTCACAGATGAGAAAAGGGAAGGTAAGCACATTAAAACATTGAACAAAAAGTAATCACAAAAATATCTGATCTGTGACCTAACTCCATATACCCACCTTTGTTCCATATCCCTTAATACCTTTGGTTAACAAAAAATCTATCAATCTCAGATTTAAAATTAGCAATTGACCTAGCATCAATTTGTGCTTGGTAACCAGAATTGAATGCAATATTTAAGTTGCAGTCTGACTAAGGCACTAAATATAAAGCTTTAGCAGAACTCTTCAGACTTGTACTCTACTGGTCTGGCAATACAGCTCAGCATTCTTTTTGCTATTTTGCAGTGAATATACAGCTAAGTATTGAGTCTATTATTACTCCCAGATCTTTCAGCCTCTACCTAGTTGATTAGACACTGCTGCGTAATTGTATCCCACACTTTTTCTTCCAATGTGTAACATCTTGTACAAATTTCACTGATATTAATTCCATCCACTTATAAATTCTGTCTCGGTCCTTCCGTAGTGCCTCAGCTACTTTATCAGTTGCAACTGTCCCCTCCATTCCCCCCACAACCAACTTGAATTGTCTTTTGGAAACTAGGTCGTTTATCTAGACTGGATACAGCAGGGGGCCCAGCACCCTGAAGTACTCCATTTCCACAACTTGACATGATTCCCTTAACTCGTACAGTACCCATGCTCTTTCTCTATCTCTCGCACAGTAAATTATTTATCAACCTCCAAAATTTAAGCTTGTGTACTTAATGTGACACTTTATTGAAGGCTCTCTCAAAGCTTAGATATACTACACCAGAGGGCTTTCCAGCATCATCTTTTGATGCCACTTCCTCAAAAAAAGTCAAACAGAGGAGGGCGAGATGGGATCTCCCCCTTTGAAACCATGCTGGCTGTCATTTACTAAGTTTTTCTCCAACAGGCAGCCTTCAAGTTTGTTCCATTATTTTGCAGATTGTAGATGACAATGGTCTTTAACTACCAGTTTCTTTTGTCACTTAAAAATAAATAGGCACTATAATGGTTGGTTTCCAATTGGGACCACACTTTCTTTATTGACTCCATCAAGGTGACTATTTGCACTTTGTAGATTTTGTTTCTGGTCTCACTCAGCACTTTTGGGTACAGGTCACCAATCTCTGGATTTATTGGCTTTTAGCTTATCTGGGATCTCCATGCAAGTAATGTCAAAGTTATTACATTTAATTGTAGCACCATCTATGACGATTGACATGCTATACTAGTATCCTCTCATGAGTGTTACCAGAAAGTAATTATTTCGTATAAATATATATATATATTATATATGTGTGAACTGTTTCTAATGAATTCTCAATTTCAACCTCATTTACATATTAAAGGAATCTCAGTTCTTTTTTGAAAACTCTGTTATTGTTAATTTTCTTTGGAGAACCCTGTAATCTTCCCAGTCTTGGGTTCCCAAGTCCAAAGTTTCATCATAACTCAGCACTCCAACACTCTACTGAGGATTAAATATTTCCCTTATGTCTCAGTGAACTGGTGTTCTCCAGGTGTGATCGGACCAAAGCACTGCATTATAACCATAGCTTTCTCCTGCTGACTGCTACTGATTTGCCTGCATAGTTCAGCTGTCCATTTACTCATTAATTGCTATTCTATAATGACTTGACATGCTGGACATTGGACTTATTCAGACACTGAGATTTTTTCAACTTCTAAGATGCCCACTTATTTTCTTTCTACTTGCAGTAATTTACACTTGGCAGATGGAATTTATTTCAGACACCGTTTCAGCAACTTACAGATTTTTGTCAAATGCATTGTGTAATTCTGTGTCTCCTTTTGCAATTGCCATCCCTACCCTACTTCCGGTTTGGTATTCACTGCAAGGGCATACGAAGGCATACAATATGGCCAAGACTAGTGGGAAGCCAGAGGACTGTGAAACTTTTAAAAGCCAGCAAAGATCGACAAAAAAAAAATGATAGAGAGGGGGAAGATAGATTATGAGAGTAAACGAGCACAAAATATAAAAACAGATAGTAAGAGTTTCTACAGGTACATAAAAAGGAAAAGAGTGGCTAAAGTAAATGTTGGTCCCCCAGAGGATGAGACTGGGGAATTAATAATGGGGAACAGAGAAATGGCAGAGACGTTGAAAAAATATTTTGAATCGGTCTTCATGGTAGAAGACTCTAAAAACATCCCAATAGTGGGTAATCAAGGGGCTATAGGGAGGGAGGAACTAAATACAATCACTGTCACTAATTAAGTAGTACTTGGTAAAATAATGGGACTAAAGGCAGACAAGTCCCCTGGACCTGATGGTTTGCATCCTAGGGTCTTAAAAGTGGCTGCAGAGATTGTGGATGCATTGGTTGTAATCTACCAAAATTCCATGGATTCTGGGGCGGTCCCAGCGGATTGGAAAACCGCAAATGTAACGCCCCTATTTAAAAAAGGAGGCAGACAAAAAGCAGAAAACTATAGACCAGTTACCCTAACATCTGTCGTTGGGAAAATGCTGGAGTCCATTATTAAGGAAGTAGTAGTGGGACATTTGGAAAAGCATGAATCAATCAAGCAGAGCCAGCATGGTTTTATGAAAGGAAAATCATGTTTGATCGGATAGAGAACTGGTTGGCAGACAGGAAGCAGAGAGTCGGGATAAACGGGTCCTTTTCAGAATGGCAGGCAATGACTAGTAGAGTGCCGCAGGGCTCAGTGCTGGGACCCAACTCTTTAAAATATACATTAACGATTTGGATGAAGGAACTGAGTGTAATATCTCCAAGTTTGCAGATGACACTAAACTGGGTGGCGGTGTGAGCTGTGAGGGGGATGCTAAGAGGCTGCAGGGTGACTTGGACAGGTTAGGTGAGTGGGCAAATGCATGGCGATGCAGTATAATGTAGATAAATGTGAGGTTATCCATTTTGGGGGCAAAAACACGAAGGCAGAATATTATCTGAATGGCGGCAGATTAGGAAAAGGCGAGGTGCAATGAGACCTGGGTGTCATGGTTCATCAGTCACTGAAGGTTGGCATGCAGGTACAACAGGCGGTGAAGAAGGCAAATGGTATTTTGGCCTTCATAGCTAGGGGATTTGAGTATAGGAGCAGGGAAGTCTTATTGCAGTTGTACAGGGCCTAGTGAGGCCTCACCTGGAATATTGTGTTCAGTTTTGGTCTCCTAATCTAAGGAAGGACGTTCTTGCTATTGAGGGAATGCAGCGAAGGTTCACCAGACTAATTCCATAGATGGCTGGACTGTCATATGAGGAGAGACTGAATCAACTGGGCCTTTATTCACTGGAGTTTAGAAGGATGAGAGGGGATCTCATAGAAACGTGTAAGATTCTGACGGGACCGGACAGGTTAGATGTGGGAAGAATGTTCCCGATGTTGGGGAAGCCCAGAACCAGGGGACATAGTCTTAGGATAAGGGGTAGGCCATTTAGGACTGAGATGAGGAAAAATTTCTTCACTCAGAGAGTTGTTAACCTGTAGAATTCCCTGCCGCAGAGAGTTGTTGATGCCAGTTCATTGAATATATTCAAGAGGTAGTTAGATATGGCCCTTATGGCTAAAGGGATCAAGGGGTATGGAGAGAAAGCAGGAAAGGAGTACTGAGGGAATGATCATCCATGATCTTATTGAATGGTGGTGCAGGCTCGAAGGGCCGAATGGCCTACTCCTGCACCTATTTTCTATGTTTCTTTGTTTCTATGATAAATTTGCTGGACTTCTTTGAGGATGTAACAAGCAGGGTGGATAAGGGGGAACTGGTGGATGTGGTGTATTTGTATTTCCAGAAGGCATTCGATAAGATGCCATATATAAGGTTACGGCACAAGATAAAAGTTCACGGGGTTGGGAGTAATATATTAACATTGATAGAGGATTGGCTAACTAACAGAAAACAGAGAGTCGGGATAAATGGGTCATTTTCCAGTTGGCAAACAGACTAGTGGGGTGCCACAAGGATCGGTGCTGGGTCCCCAATCTATATTAATGACTTGGATGAAGGGACCGAGTGTAATGTAGCCAAGTTTGCTGATGATACAAAGATGGGTGGTAAAGCAAATTGTGAGGAGGACACAAAAAATCTGCAAAGGGATATAGACAGGCTAAGTGAGTGGGCAAAAATCTGGCAGATGGAGTATAATGTGGGAAAATGTGAGGTTATCACTTTGGCAGAAAAAATAGAAAAGCAAATTTTAATTTAAATGGAGAAAAATTGCAAAATGTTGCAGTACAGAGGGACCTGGGGGTCCTTGTGCATGAAACACAAAAAGTGAGTATGCAGGTACAGCAAGTAATCAGGAAGGCAAATGGAATGTTGGCCTTTATTGCAAGGGGGCTACAGCATAAAAGCAGAGAAGTCCTGCTACAACTGTACAGGGTATTGGTAAGGCCACAACCTAGAGTACTGCGTACAGTTTCGGTCTCCGTATTTAAGGAAGGATTGCATTGGAGGCTGTTCAGAGAAGGTTCACTAGACTGATTTCGGAGATGAGGGGGTTGACTTATGAAGATAGGTTGAGCCTACACACATTGGAGATCAGAAGAATGGGCCCAATTTTCCCCAACCCCTTTTTCGGCGCACTTACCCTAAATGCATCGACTTTGCACGCTGGAAACGGCGCTGAAAAAAAGTGGCCCCGTCCTGCCCGCTCTGCCGAGTCCCCAGTGCCCCCAGTGTCCCAGCGTGGCGTAGATAGTGAAGTGGGAGGCGGAGCAATAGCCCAGCGCAGAAAGTACTGCCGGCAGCTGCGCGCATGCGCAGTGGAGTCTGCGCGCATGATCCTCGCTCTCCCAGCATGTCGTGCGGGCTGTGAGCAGGACCCGATGTTCGCAGCCCCTAGCACCAGCCAGCCATCTCGCTGACTTCCTGGGCCGAGGTAGGACTTGAGTTTTATTTTTTATTTATTGATGGTTGAG